>NC_053161.1:179131454-179431454 GCF_016835505.1 Polypterus senegalus
TGAGTCAGTGAGTGAGTGAGTGAGTGATATATGATATATAGATATATATATATATATATAGATATATAGATATAGATAGATATATATAGATATATATATAGATAGATAGATAGATAGATAGATATATATATATATATTTATACTAGAAATATTTATACACACACTAATATGAAAGCTTGCCTGTAGTGTTCCTATAATAAAGCCTTGAGGGCTTAGAGAGACTTGCTTAATCTACAGTATGTCAGGCAGAAGGCCCAGCACTTGTGTTCCTAAAACAAAATCTCGCTGTTCGTCAGCTGACCTCCTTCAAAGAACACAACGTCCTTGATTCACAGAAATTCAAAACAAAGCAAGTAAAAGGGCAGGCAGGCTGGTCTTTTATGCTAAAATCAGTTGTGGCCTTTCTTAATTAACTTCTTCATAGTCTAAGACTATACTAACGTGCACCAGGATATAAGGCTTATTTTCACATATGCTACTGACTCTCTTTGAATATATGCCGATCATCAACTTTAAGAATATACTTTTCTATAAAAGTCAGTTAAATCAGCTGGACAAAGTGTGTCTCTGTATCACAATCTGAAAGCTGCATCTCTCAGACAGGAGGCTTTAAGATATCAAGGTGGGTTAGCAACGGTCAAGTTGTGTTGGAAAACATCACTGAAGATGACAGAGCAAAGAAAATAACAGGCCTTGACCTCGATTGAGTTTTACTTCCTACTGAAAGAGCACTAGGTTGTACAGGCGTGTATCCAGTCTGACTGCTTCAAGTTTAGATGTTGACATCAACACCAAATCTCTAAGCAGAAGAAGTTTACTGTCCATGGTGACCTCTGTATGTGACCCACTGGGATTCTTAGCACCAGTGATTTTGCCTGCAGAAATCATTTTACAAGAGTTGTGTGGGCTGAGAATAGGCTGGGATGACACTGTGCTGGGACACCTCGCTCAGCAGTGGTCCAGGTGGATGTAAGATCTCCATCTGTTAGGGGAATTTGGACTCGACGGATGTTTCAAGCCTGCATATTTTGGTGAAGCGGTTTCTGCTCCGTTGCATCATTTCTCTGGTGTTAGACAAGTAGGGGATGACACAGTCACATGTCTACTTCAACAGAACTGTAGCAAACTACTTTGTCAGTGAAAACACTAGAGTTGGGCTAATCAAGCTCATAACCATCCCATGATTAGAATTAACAGCATCAACTTTAGCAGTATGCATGGACAGAATGCTAAGGAAGGGACTACAACTGCCATTACAACATTCTGTGTTTTGGACAGACAGTAACTAAATATATTAACAATGACACAACAAGATTCGACACATTTGTGGCTAATAAGGTATCAGCTGTTCTACAAATGTCAAAGGTATCTCAATGGACATACGTGATTATGCATCTAATGGCCAAAATGTGGATGTCTTTATACAGAACAAGATTTGACTGTTTGGGCCCGACTTTCATACCAAACCAACCAATGAAGGGCAGAATGTCGAGATCCCCTGGCAGACCTTACTACAACAGACCCTGAGATAAAGAGAAGTGTCCTGGTTAATTCAGTTGTGGCTAATGAAAGGGTAGATAGAGTTAATCAACTGATAAGATTATTTCTTCTTATGGATGCAACTTAAAAGAACAGTGGCATGGTGCTTTAGATTAAAAATTATATTCCTTAACTAATCCGAAATGAGAGAGGAGCCAAGAGCAAGCAGAGCACAGAGTGAAACAGACAAAGCTCCACAACAATGACAGCTGCACCAAGGAAGGTTGTCTTCTGAAATGCAACTAAAGAAGAACTGAGGAGCTTATGCAAGCTGAGATGGAAATTATCCATCATTGTTAGTATCAAGAGGAAATATCTGCTCTACAAAATAAGAAGAGTAGCTGGGAGCATGCGCTGATAGCAGTAACATCTACAATCTAAATCTGATACCTCAAGATGGAATTCTTTGTGTTGGAGGGAGACTTAGTCTATCAGCCATGCCAGAGAAAGCCAGGTACCCTGCTGTCATGGAAAAAGACCATCATGTGTCACAGTTAACAGTACTATTAACTGTGATTTCTAAAGAAATACATCATGTTGGGTGCTATCATAATCTTCTCAATTGCATCAAAGGTCTCAGATTCCCAAAGCTAATTCTTGAAACAGGAGAGTCCTGTCCAAGTGTAAACCTTGTCGCAGGCTGCATAGCACATCTGGTCACCAACTAATGGCGGGCCTACCTAGAAACAGACTCCTTCCAGATGAACATGGATTTGTCTGTAAAGTTTGTGTGAAGACAATAACAATGACATTTGGTAGCCAAATCACTAAGATTTGTCTTCTGCAAGAAGCAGAATGAGGCATATTTCTTAATTTTCTAATGACTTTGATTCGAGTGTTATGGTAATTGTTTCTAGGAACAGAAAACAATTAGGGGCCGGGTATGTGTGAGCCAGACTTTACATTGACGTTTTTTATGTCCTGTTAAGTTAAATTTACTTTGTAGTTTAAGAATAGCTTTTGTATTAAGAATAGGGGTCGATAATGATTCTGTTTTAATGGGATATTGTTTCTTTAGGATGGGATGCTGGGTTGCAGGGGTTAATGTGAACAGAAAACTTTATAAGTTGGTGCGTGTTGATTTATAAAGCAATGGAAACACACAGTTTTCTTACCTTGTCTGTCTTAAAGTTTTTTAATATAACCGCGAAAATATATAACTTAGAAAATAAACGTTTGATTTATACAACAATGGAGTAGATAAATGTGATGCCCCGAGGACTGGCCATGTGTAAATTATAGCAGCAGCTACACGTTGTTTCTCACCTACACTCGGTTCATTTTTGATCTGCCATCCCACCTGTTTCATTATTTGACTTTGCTACGTTAACTTTTGTTTTCTGAGATTGGGTTGTAAGCCCTGTGCTCAACGCACCTGGAGTGACCTGGAACACTGATTTTGGGGTGTTCTTCCCCTAGAGCAGTGTTTCTCAATCTTTAAGTATTTGCGACCCGAGTTTTCATAACAGTTTTAATCGCGCCCCCCCAATGTTTTTTTGAAAGGAGCCCACTAATACCAACTTGTTCTTTTTTAATTAATGATATATCATAGATGCATATTTTATTATACCTACCGTATATACAGTACTCAAATATAAGCAGAGTTTTTCAGCACCCAAAATGTGCTGAAAAACGTCACCCTCGGCTTATATTCGAGTCAGGTCCCGCTGCCCCCTCCAACCCGACAGAAAGCAGGAGTGTACAGTACTCCACTTGGTTCACGAACGTCTCGGAACACGTACAAATCAGGTTATGACCAAAAAGTTTGCCAAACTTTTGCATCTGTTCACAACCACACACTCGGTATACGAACAAGCCAGTTTCCATTTCAGTTTGTGTGCGCCGATGATTTCTGCACATGTTCAGTCTCTCCCTGTGCATTCCCTGTGCAGCAAGAGAGAGAGAGAGAGAGAGAGACACACACACGCGAGAGAAAGAAAGAGTGAGCGAGAGAGATACCATACTGTTTTTGTTGACCCTCTGCTCCACTTACAGAGCTAGTTTACTGTTTTTCTTTGAAATAAATACTCAAAAACATTTAAATCTACTGATGCCTCAATTAATGTACGGTAATTTTATTGGTATTTATTTTGATTATTGAAACTTACCAGTAGCTGCTGCATTTCTCACCCAAGGCTTATACTCGAGTCAATAAGTTTTTCGAGTTTTTGTGGGTAAAATTAGGTACCTCGGCTTATATTTGGGTCGGCTTATACTTGAGTATATTTATTTTTCTAGTATCAGAATGTAGTTTAAGTTAATTTGTTTTGGTTTCAATAGATGTATTTTTCATATTTTCGATTCGTGTTCTTTTTTTCACATCTTCGCGCCCCCCTTTTTGTTACTTCACGCTCCCTCAGCGCTCACAAATGTCACTGCAGTGATGATCAGAAAGTCACACATACGTTACGAGAACATCACTTAGAAATGTTGCAGTAACGTTACAATAGAACGTTCTTTAGGTGTTCCTGGGACTTTAATTAGGAACATTAGCAGGTAAATATTTGGGGACCTTTAGAGACCTCACTCCAGGTCAGCTTTAAACTCAGTGTATGTTGTTTCAACTTGAAAAATTTTTGGATTTTTTTCATCTTGCTAATAACCCCACACCTCTCAACAGTGAGTTTGGAAGAGTCTCCCTGGCTTTTTAAATAAATAAATAAATAAATGACTGGCGAGGGATTACAGGCATTGGATGAAGTTCTGAAGGTTCTTAATGGCAGTTGTTAAACTTCTTAGGAAAATGAAACTATTGTAACTTTACAAATTTACATTGCATTACATTGATGGACTGGGCATTAGGACTAACGAGTCAAACCCCACCACTTTAGGGTCGAGAGAGAGAGAGAGAGAGAGACGTGATTGGCCCATTCGACCTCTTCCAGGCCCCTGTCCAGTCATGTGATCTTACTAACTCCATCCATCCATCCATCCATCCATTTTCCAATCTGTTGAATCTAAACACAGGGTCACAGGGGTCTGCTGGAGCCAATCCCAGCCAACACAGGGCGCAAGGCAGGAACCAATCCCAGGCAGGGCGCCAACCCACTGCAGGACACACACACACCCACACACCAAGCACACACTAGAGACAATTTAGAATCGCCAATCCACCTAACCTGCATGTCTTTAGACTGTGGGAGGAAACCGGAGTACCCAGAGGAATCCCACACAGACACGGGGAGAACATGCAAACTCCACGCAGGGAGGACCCGGAAAGTGAACCTGGGTCTCCTAACGGCGAGGCAGCAGTGCTACCACTGCGCCACCGTGCTGCCTCGTCTTACTAACTCTCAGCCACCAATTCAATTGTCGCTACCCAATCTGCACTGCCAGCCCAATCCACGTGCGCATGCGTATTGAAAGCCTACTTCATCGTGTGTTTTATGGTGCTGCGTAATCTGATTTACGCATACTTGAACAATTTACGGTGTGTGTGATGTCATAACTGAGCCGATGTGACACACTGCCTGGACGACTGACCCTGAAGCTGTTCCTATTGTAGCTGGCTTTAATTGAGACTTTAAGATAAAGCTGAAATAAAGATTCTTACCTGCCGTTTCAATATATGAATGGCTGATCTAATTTAAATAAAATGTTACACATACAGTAGTGTAATAGCAAAGTATTAAACCTGCATATTTCAAACATCTACAAACAGTATGATCTTGTATGTTTTCCCATTGGACTCCTTCCAGCTGCTGTACTAAAACTATACGCGTCAACCACATTGGTGGTGAATATCAGATTAATTTTAGTTACTAACTGTTAGAATGCAGATACGATGATTGTTTAACATCCTTCGTGTTGCACTTAATTTCTTTTATTAGAGGCCTGTTGTCTATTTGAACTTTGATTAATGATGAATGATTAATGTTAAACATGGAAGCCTGGCAGCATGAAATTAATGTGACTTATAAATATTCACAGATAAATCAATAACTAGTAATAAAAATAACAAAAAAAATCACTCTGTTTGTAGCTGATGTTCATTCAGGTTGAGACATTTTTGTGATGTTTTCCAGAAATTTCCTACCAAACTCTTGAGCCGTTCAGTAAATTCGGTGCATTCCTGTTTGTAAGTGGAGAGGAAGTGAGTCTCGCTATTGGAAGGTTAGCATTGACTACATCCATTGGCTAGAAGGAATAAGTCCCGCCCTTACCTCACTGCTTTTGCTCTGAAATAATTTGGCAGTGATACCATCCATCCATTATCCAACCCGCTAAATCAATCAATCAATCAACATTTATTTATATAGCACATATTCATACAAAAAAATGTAGCTCAAAGTGCTTTACAAAATGAATAGAAAAATAGAAGACACAATAAAAAATAAACATAAGTCAACATTAATTAACATAGAATAAGTAAGGTCCGATGGCCAGGGTGGACAGAAAAAACAAAAAAAACTCCAAAGGCTGGAGAAAAAAATAAAATCTGTAGGGGTTCCAGACCACAAGACCACCCAGTCCCCTCTGGGCAATCTACCTAACATAAGTCAAACAGTCCTCTTTGTATTTAGGGTTTTCATGGAAGGACCTGATGATGATGGTCACGTAGACTTCTGGCTTTCAGTCCATCAATGTTGGTGCATCAGGATGCTTTGAGTAGGTGGAGGTGGCGCAGGCCGCCACCACAAAGAAACCGGAAAAGAAACAGAAGAGAGAGTTGGGGTCAGTATGGATTTTGGAGCCACTGTGAATAGTTATTATGAAGAATTGAACATACAGAGTATCAGTATTAAGTTAAAGTGAAGTTATAAAAAGGCCATGTTACAGTAATGTGTTTTCAGCAGTGTTTTAAAGTGCTCTACTGTATCAGCCTGGCGAATTCCTATTGGCAGGCTATTCCAGATTTTAGGTGCATAGCAGCAGAAGGCCGCCTCACCACTTCTTTTAAGTTTAGCTTTTGGAATTCTAAGGAGACACTCATTTGAAGATCTAAGGTTACGATTTGGAATATAAGGTGTCAGACATTCCGATATATAAGATGGAGCGAGATTATTTAAGGATTTGTAAACCATAAGCACTATTTTAAAGTCAATCCTGAATGACACAGGCAACCAGTGTAATGACATCAAAACTGGAGAAATGTTTTATGTTTCTTAAGTGAAAAAATGCTGTCCTAGTGGTCTGATGAATATGCGATTTAAAATTCAGATTACAGTCAACAGTTACAATTTTTTACTTCCGTCTTGACTTTTAATCCTAGTGCATCAAGTTTATTTCTGAAAACCTCACTGAATCCATTATTGCCAATTACTAAGATTTCAGTTTTCTCTTTATTTAGTTTGAGAAAATTACTATTTATCCATTCAGAAATACCAGTAAGACATTGTGTTAGTGAATCGAGAGAGTCGGAGTCATCAGGAGCTATTGATAAGTACAGCTGTGTGTCATCAGCATAGCTGTGGTAGCTCACGTTGTGCCCTGAGATAATCTGACCTAAAAGAAGCATGTAGATTGAGAAGAGCAGCGGACCCAGGATAGAGCCTTGTGGAACACCATATCGGATATCATGTGTCTTTGAGATGTGATTACCACAACTCACAAAGAATTTTCTACCTGCCAGGTAGGATTCAAACCAATTTAAGACACTGCCAGAGAAGCCCACCCATTGACTAAGGCGATTTCTAAGAATATTGTGATCAATGGTGTCAAATGCAGCACTCAGATCTAAGAGGATGAGAACAGATAAATGGCCTCTGTCTGCATTTACCCGCAAGTCATTTACTACTTTAACGAGTGCAGTTTCTGTGCTGTGATTTGTTCTGAAGCCTGACTGAAATTTATTAAGAATAGCAGGTTTATTGAGGTGGTCATTTAACTGCATAATGACTGCCTTCTCTAGAATTTTACTTAAGAAGGGCAGGTTAGAGATGGGTCTAAAATTTTCAAAAGCAGAGGGGTCAAGATTATTTTTCTTAAGAAGGGGTTTAACTACAGCAGTCTTAAGACAGTCTGGAAAGACCCCCGTATCTAAATCCCAACTACAGGGTCACAGGGGTCTGCTGGAGCCAATCCCAGCCAACACAGGGCGCAAGGCAGGAGGCAGTGATACCATAAAATAAAACTGCTAAAAACAAGTAATCAATAAAAAATGTTCCAATTATAATTACCCACATTGTTTCAGTACACATAGTGAAGAAAACATTTACATTTATTTGATTGGCAGACGCTTTAATCCAAAGTGACTTACAAGGAGGAGCGCAGGGCCAGCTATTTGTACAGAGGGGACATGAAATGTCAGGACAAAGAGGACAGAAAGTCAGTGGAACAATAAGGGAGGCAGACACAGATGACATAACAACTAAAAAGGTGTATTTATTGAAGAAAAATAAAAGTTCATGAAGAAATTATTAAAAAGGCACATAAACACTGCAATGATGATTCAGTAAAAAAAATTCTTAGCCTGCTTTCTCCCCCTAAGCAAAAACTTGGGGTTAAATATGACTTGTCCTGGAAAATTAGAATACTAGTCTATTCCCTGTCAATACATCACATGCAGCTCCTTCTCCTGCTCTGAACTGAACTCCAGTCTCTGGCGTAAACACTGGCTTATATCCCGGGTCAACCATCACCTGACTTGGGTCGAACACCCCTCACACTCCCTAGTCACGTGCCAAGCCTAAACGTTATTTGTGTCAACTGCGGCATGTGTGACTACAAGGCCAACCCTCCACACCACTTCCTACTTCCTTCTCTTATGCTTGAGACCAGCGCCTACCACACGCCTGTCTGCTATTCCACAGCACCGCAGCCTCCAAAGACCACAGCCACACCATAAGAATGCCGGAATGAAGCACGAGGGGCAGCAAGCATGCAAGCCCACCTGAGGGCCCTTTGCATAGAAACACACACCACCCCATCCACTCCAAGCCTGACAACCCACAGACACTCTGTAACAATTTGTCATGCCACATTGACACGAGACGATCGCTACCGCTAACCCGTCCTAAGTGACAGTAGATGATAAACAGATAGGCCAATATCACGTCCCGTATACCCCTTATTCTGCAAGGTTCAGTCATCCCTGATGCAGGCGCATTTATAGTCCACAAAAAAAAAACTAATGGTCAATCTGTATAATCACATGAGGAATATATTACATCAAAAAATGAATACAATCCATTACATATACCCCTCCCCAACACTAACTAATCCTTATATGTGGCACTACAAATATATACAGTCATATGAAAAAGTTTGGGAACCCCTCTCAGCTTGCGTAATAATTGACTCTCCTTTCAACAAAAAATATAACAGTGTTATGTCTTTCATTTCATAGGAATCTCTGAGTACTGGCATGTTTTCTGAACAACGATTTTTAGTGACGCAGTATTTAGTTGCATGAAATGAAATCAAATGTGAAAACTGGCTGTGCTCAAAGGTGGGTCCCCTTATCATTGTGCTGATTTGAATGCCTGTCACTGCTCAATGCTGATTACTGGCAACACCAAATTGGTTGGATGAGCTCATTAAGCCTTGAACTTCATAGACAGGGGTGTCCAATCATGAGATATAAAGGTATTTATATATATATATATATAAGGTATTATATAAAGGTATTTAAGGTGGTAAATTGCAAGTTGTACTTTCCTTTGACTCTCCTCTGAAGAGTGACAGACAGCATGGGATCCTCAAAGCAACTCTCCAAAGATCTGAAAACAAAGATTGTTCAGTGTGATGGTTTAGGGGAAGGCTACAAAAAGCTCTCTCAAAGGTTTAAACTGTCAGTTTCAACTGTAAGGAATGGAATCAGGAAATGGAAGGCCACAAGCACAGTTGATGGTCTGGCAGGCCAAGAGAAATACTGGAGCGGCATACTGTATATATATTTATTATCGGCATCTTTAAAAGACTGACAGTAAATCAAAGGGTCCCTTCTGGTCAGATAAAGAGCAGGCTGGGAGAGGAGAAGTGAAAAAGTATTGAAATCCTACACAATCTAAACACAAATGTCAAGTCACATAAAGCCTACAGTTCATATTCAAACACCATCAACGTGTCTACTCCACAGTCTACTGAACCAGAAGGGATGTCCTAGGAAAAGAAGGAAAGAAAATAAGACACGTGAAAGTCAAACACCACAAGTGAATTACGAGTTTAATAGGCTGTTGTTTGCAGTGACGTCACAGTGCTAGTTCGCCTTAAGGTCTCGTGACTGACGCACATGAAAGAAGACTCGAAGGGGCTCTTCGAAAGTTCGAGACGTCAGGATCGAGCGGCCGATCAGTAGTTTGAAGCAGAGATTACAGTTCATCTGACTTTCTAGTTACGTGAAACTGCAAACATTCCTGAGTTTCCCAATAGGTGAGCTGGCTGGTTACCTTTTCCACTAATCATGCGTGCTGATTTGTTTTTTCTGAGTCCTTAAACTTGTCTTCCTGCGCTAAGATGTGTTTTAATGCAATCAGTAAACTTGGATTGAAGATGCCCATCTTGCTCTCCAAAGGTTTCTCATTTGTTAAGGTAGCGTGTAGTGATGGGCGGAGTGAAGCCTCACGAGGGATCAAAATATTTGAATCTTTTGTGTCGAAAATCGTATCGAAGCTTCGAAGCATGTGACACTCGCCTCTCTAGTGACATCCCCTGGCTAATTGCATTAACGTTACACAAACTTATGATCAACTTCAATGACGTCTGTTAAACTTTTATTTTATTTTTCGCTGCTAAAGATTGGCAACGAAGAGACGGGTTAGTCAGCGGCTTCACCGTTTCCATTGAAAATATAAAAGTGCGCAAACTTTTTGAACGTCCCTCGTGCAATTCAATATTGTGATAACTGAACTGCCTCCTTACTGCAAGTAAATAAGAAGTCGTCTGATTTGCAGCACAGCAGAATAAGTAATTGATGTAAGTAGAACTAAGCTTTTGTCGTTTCTATTCTTAAACCATCTTCCAGTTCAACAGTCCCCCGCAGTCAATGTCACATTCGATGTTCTCTGCTCCTCACCTGTCTTGTTACCCAAAGCATCAACACTCAGTTTCATTCAAGGCTTTACCGTCCTTCCTTTCATGCACATAAAATAAGACACACATTTCCTCTACATACATGTTCAGTAATAATAATAATCGTAATATGACAATAATAAGAGAAAGCACAAGATAGGAATATTTATGAGAAGAGCCTGGGCATCAGGATGAGAATGTTCCTTGTCACCCATTACGTGAGCTCGTCTGCCACCCCTCAGTTACACTGGCACACGTTACACTCGGGGGCAAATGCAATGGAGAATACCGACAATGTACACCTTCAGAAGTGGAATAAATCGACTGTATAAGTAGAACATTTCAGATGAAAGATGAATTTTGTTAATTATAAACAATGCACACTAACTATTATATGTGTTTTTACTTTATTTATTCTCACCAAACGTTACATATCTACACGTGCAATGAATATGTGTAATATGTTTATAATAATTCTGATTAAATTAAAATAAAACACTGTCAAATATATTAATGAACAAACAGACACATTGGCCTTTAGGAAATATCAAAACCTTGTGCTGTCATTTACAACAGAATGCATTGTTAACGTGACGCACTCTCTACTGACGCAATGTCACGAAAAAAATGAAACAGCACAGTCCATACAAACTCACAGCCTACTTGATTTTTTGATCTTATGATTAAGTTTTTTTAAAGTCCCTCGTATTTATGTTTAAGCAGTTCAAATTTCAAAGCAGTTGACTCTTTTTCAAGACATCAATGATATACTGTATGTCCTGTAGACAACCATCACAATAATCAGTAACAGCACTATTCAGGAAATTTGACTTTCAACTTATCATCCAAGTCCCAACAATAGGTGCCTATTGTCCCTTGACTTTTAAATATACTGTATGTACGTGTTTCTTTGCCTAAGAGAAAAAAGAAATCACTTGGTGTACAAAAAATGTCCCCCTCTGACACAGATTCTACAGTAGATTGACAAGACTCCACACCAAGGAATGAGGTAGCCGCCCCGTGTGATTCTTTCATAATATCTCTTACAGTTATTTGTTAACTTACAGATAAGTACTACATACGTTTTTTTTAAGTCCTTATTTTTGCATTGATTGTGCTCCATGCTCGAGTCCCAACTACGTGAACCGTAGGATTCGAACTCGCGTCGGAACACCTTTCAAATCCAGAGGAACTGCTGCTGTTATGCTTTGAGTCAAACAGGTCCGCCCTCGGAGCAGCTGACCAAATCGGCTTCTGACTGCACAGATGGCAGTGACGTCATGACGCCAGCCTGTCTCAAAATCACGTGACGGGCGCATTTGGAAAAAAGCCTCGAAGCGGTGCTTCGAAAGCACGACACCGTATCGATATATCAGTAGAGATCAACCCATCGCTACTAGCGTGCTTTTCTTTTTGATTATTGTTTTTTAACCCATTTGCAATGAAAAACTCTTAATATTTCAAGCCCTTCTATCAAATTAGGACCCCAGTGGCTTATAGGTAATGAATCCCCATCTACTGTATAGCCCTGCAAATGCCTGATTCTGCTGGCTTAATTCGGCACTTTTCGAGCGTTTTAGCTGTTAAGTTACATTTGCAAAAGTAATTCGCAGTCAAGGGACGCCATAAGAATGTAGGATTTTTAAGGATTATTAATCAATAAGAAGCCCACCCAGGGACACCGTAACAGTGTAGGATTTTTGGATGAACATTAATCAATAAGCTGTTCACCCAGAAGGATCCCATAATAATGTGGGATTTGAAAAAATAAAATTTTAACTTAGTAAATTAATTCTCAGCTGTGCCATCGGCAATGTCGGTAATTAATCCAAAACTCAGTCAAAGCTCCTACGTTCTTTACCTCACCTTTCTCTGTTGTAGGAGAGGGTCTCAGGCCTATAGACTTATATCAAGGTAACCAAAGCCAACTCTTTTAAAGAATCAGAATAATACAATTTATTGAGAAATACAACGTTTTTAATAGTATGATAAATGCATAAATATCGACATATAAGACTGGATGCACACCAGACACACAGACATATACAGTAACATATAGGCTGGCTGTTTACTGGTATTGAAACTTCTGCCTTAAACTGACACAGATAAATCGAGTTACAATGCCATATCTTTTTGGATGATGTCTGATGTGTGGAGTTGTTGTTGCTCCAGGTTCAAGTGGAGGATTCTCCATGTGTTTCAGTGCACTCTTTCTCTTTATTACATGATTCTTGTCAGTGCTGTGCTGCTGCTTCCTCGTGTTGCCTTCTGCTCTCTTTTGTCATTTCATAAAGAGAAGGATATTAGTCTTTAGATCCTGTTACAAACTGGAGTTCAGTCACTTAGTTTGGAATTCAAGTGGGGGTTTTGAGCAACTGGCACCTCCATGTCTATTAAATCGGCTTTATGATCTGGCCTGGGGGGCTACTTTGTCCTACACCAGTCGATATGAGCACAGATTTGTAAATGAGGCACTGCAGCGTTCTTTTAGTAATGTCCCTGCAGTTCCAGAATGGTGACTGTCCACTGCATAACAACAGTAATGACATTTTTTGAAACTTGCAACACACTGTTTAAAGAATATAAATAATTTCCAGTGAAGGAGAAGACTGTTTGGGCAAAGTTCATTGTCCATAGTAAGTGACAAAATATGAAAATCCAGGGAAGAGGTGAGAGTATTTATAGACCAGAGCAGGTGAAAGTGGCAAACACAATAGTGGGCATCAGGTGAAAAAAAAAGAGAAACGAGGATTAATTATAGCATTATTGGGGAAAAACACTGCATGACTGATGCTTCAACTTTTAATAAACTAATACATACATAAGTGATTTGTGTTGTTTGTGGAGATTCCATTCTGTATCTCCCTTGCCAAGAATGATGGGTATTTCCCTGACATCAATAAGTAGAGGCACACAGATGGAGGATACTTGCTGTGTGACACTCTCCTTCTTCTGCCAGATGCTTAGCATTGCAGTTCGCTCACATTGCTGCATCTCATGGAGCTCCTGGCCACATCCTTGGACACATCACTTCTTATCATGTGTTTGCTATCACTGATGGATTATGCAATTAGACAAACTTTATTTGATATATAAATAGGACTTTATTTGTCCCCAGGGGAAATCTGAATTTTTACAGAATTTCATTCAATGTATAAACAAACAAACAAACAAATAAATAATCAGACACCAGAATGTCTAAAAAGAAAGAAAAAAAACCTTCCATCTTGGCAGTCCCAGTGAGGTGCTATACAAGCGTATTGCTGTTGGTATAAAGGAGACCCACATTTCCTCACACACCTCTGCTGTTCAGTTTGTTGAAGAACGTCCTCAGTGTTGGTGTGTCAGAGAGGGGGTGTGCAGCATTGTTTTTAATATACTTTATTAATCCCCAAGGGGAAGTGGACTTTTGGAGGTCACAGCATAGGGTCAGCTATTGTTCATAATTTATCTTCATTTGCTCCTCCACCACTAACTCCAGCATGTCCAGAGTACATCCCAAAGCAAACCTACCCTTTAAATTAGTTTGGTGAATTGGTGGGCCTCTCTTGAAGTGATGATACTGACCCAGCACACCACACTGGCCATGATGGAGACCTAGAAAATGTGAACGATGTCACTTCCCAAATTAAAGGAGTGCAGTCTCCTAAGGAAGAAGAGCCTGCTCTACACTTTCTTACACTGTATCCTGTGACCAGTCCAACCTGTCATTAATGTGGGCCTCCAAGTAATTGCAGGAGTGGACCACCTCTACTTCCACTTCCTGAATAGCGACCGGACACAGAGGCTCTTTGGTGTGGTGACAGTCAATATGCAGTTCCTTGGTTTTGCGGATGTTAAGATGCAGACAATTCCCCTGGACTCCTCTCCTCTGTCATATCCCCCTTATCAATACACCCCATAAGTGCAGAATCATCTGAGAATTTGTGCAAGTGACCTAACTTGCTGTTATATTTCTAGTTGGAGGTGTAAAGAGTGAAGGTAATAGGAGAGATATCTGTTCCTTGTGGTGCTCCAGTGTTCCTCTCACAGTCCTTGAGTCTCACAAACTGCAGTCTGCCACACAGCTAGTCCATCATCAGGACACCACAGGATTTCCCATCTGCACATCTCCGAGTTTACCCCTTAGCAGGGATGGCTGTATGGTATTGAAGGTGCTGGAGAAACCAAAAAACAGAATCCTCACAGTGCAGCCAGCTTTGTCCAGGTGAGAATAAACCTTGTGGAGCAGACAGATCTTTGTCCAACTGTCAAACTGCATTGGGCCTGGGTGGTCTACCACAAGAGGACTCATATAGTCCAGGACAGTGGTGCCACTAGCATTTGTACATATTGGCCCTCCCTGTGTTAATGCCGCTAGTCTAAGAGTGAGTTGAGGTTTTTTTTTGGTGTAGGTGTTGGTGTTGGGGAGTCTCTTATGGAGTTTTGTGTGACTTGTCCTTGCAAATTACTAAGTGTAATGATAGAAAATGAGGCTTGGCTCTTGAAGACCAGGGGCTGCTGCAGATCTTTAAACAGGAAAGTGGTGATTCTGTCAAATATCAGGGGCTGAACACCAGAGATCTTCTGAGGTAGTAAGCAATGTTGATGTAGGGGCAATGGTGTGTGGAGGAATGGACATTGAAGTAAAGTGGCAAGTGGTTGGAAAGTCAATTAAAAATTGACTTAGGCCATTAACTTTGTCCACATTTCCTTCTAATACCTGAGGCCTGAATGTGGTCTGAACTAACCAAACGCATACAATAACTACAGGGAATGGATGCAAGCCAGTATGGAGTACTGATGTGCCCCAGGCCACTTCAGGCACTGACTTTACCTCACTTCATGGTGTAGAAATGAATCCCTTCTGAAAAGAGTTTAGAAGTTGCAGTGATTGTCCAGTAATAATTACTTTAGACACATTGGTCTTAAACCAATCCCCTCTGATTAGGACTCGGGTCACTGTTTGTGTCTTCACTTCATTTTTCTTTCTCTCCACAGGCTGTCTTGCTGTCTTACTGTCTTCTCACCTACAGATGTTGCTCAGCTCTCTCCTCAGCTGTCTCTGCTCCACACTCACGACTGTCTGATCTCGACCTGAATAGAAATAAACTACAGGATTCTGGAGTGGATCAGCTGTATGAGGGGCTGAAGAGTGAAAACTATAAATCAGTGACACCGTGGTGAGGAAATAAAGTGAGAGTAAAACAGCTGGGCCTACCGTGGCACATACAGAAGTATTGAATTCCAAAATGGGAGCCATCTTGCCACAGTGCGAGAGAGTGTTGTCCTTTAGTTCAGCTGAATGAAAGGGTTGGTTAGTCATCCCGAAGTCTCATATTTGTGGCTCCTCAGCACAGATCAACATTGCCATGTCAGAATTTTTCAAAAAAAATGAATGGCAGGGGTAACAGTTCAGGTATGAAGTGAAGCAGGAGGCTACAAGAGAGCCATCCTGATGTCACACATACCAAAGTGTGCTGGTGTAGCTTAGAAGCTGCTCCACCTGCAAAGCGAGGAGTCCCACCTCACAGCTCAGAGAAATGCAAGAGCCTCTTTGTAATCCAATGTTTGCTGATTCATGGCTCATAAGCAGCACTTAGATGTGGATTCTTAAGCAGACACTATGTGTGTGTTGTGGTTTTATAAATTTAATTTGATCAAATTCATGGGTGACAGTCAGTACTTCTGGGATCCCAGGTGGCCACACAGACACTTAAACATTAGCAGTGTACAGATCAGGTCCACACTGGCTGTCTTTTTAACGTATTGAGGAAGTGAAAGTTCATTCATAATCTTAATCTTTTGTGTAGATTAAGGTGTTGTATGTCCTGACTTTGTGATGGCAGTGATCCCTGCCGGTCACATGCAGCATTGCTACACTTGACGGCTTCATATTAGATTGATCAGATATTTATTTTCTCATATGAAGTAACAGATGATCCTAAATGAAGCATTAACATTGCAGTCCAGTCCAGATTGTGGTCAGATTGTGAAGTGTAAGCACAGCTGACATTTCAATGGGGATGCCAACTGCTCTGCTCCCTCTTTTTGGAACTGGCTTGGCTCAGGCATGCAATACTCTACTCACAGTTCTTCATGTCTCTATGTCTCATGTTTCCGCACACTCGGTCACTGGTTCTCTTCTGAACCCTATGGGATGCAGGTGTGGCAATTATGGTTCCAGCGCGAATAAGAGAACCGGTCAATTCCACAAGTGCTTACGTAGATGTGGGATCACCTTCATCTGACATGCTATCTACATCTCACCTGGTAATGCTAGCACATTATTTACTTTATGTAAAATGCATGTGCCACAGACCTGCCATCTCCCATATCCTCCTCATACTTTTTGCTAAGTCCTTGTCCTCTCACTTGGCGTTCTCAGTGTTGAGACAGAAAGGGCAACCAAGGTGAAGAATGTGCAGTGGATAAACAGAGGAAGATGTCTGGGAACAGAAAGACCTGCTAGATGATGACAGAGATGAGAACCAACCAGTTAGACAGTCAGGACAAAAGGCAAGACAAGGAGGGTTTAACAGGAACAAATGGGGGCAATGGTTGAACCATAATGGAAGCAAGAAGAGCTGATGAAGAGAAGTGAAGGTGAACAGGACTGAAAGGACGTGAGCTCTGTGCTGTAATAGTGAAGGAAAACATGAAGATTAACAGTGACTTCAAGTAGTGGCATGAAGAACCAGGAACTTCCCATAGAAGAGAACGGCAGTTTAAAAAGAAAAGGAGCATCACAACATGGGGGAACATGGAGACAACTGGAGTCCTATGTGGAGATGCTTTGTTGCCTCAGTGACTGGGCAGCTAGCAGTCTTCAAGTCAACTATGAATTCTGCATCATATCAACGTGCATTTCAGGAAAATGTGAGTCTGTCTGTGTGAAAATTGAAGGTAACCCAGAAACAGAATCTTCAGCATGATTATGATCTGAAGCACTCTAGCAAATCCACCAAAGAATGGCCCATAAAGAAGAAAGAAAGAGTTATGGACAGGCCAAACTAAAGCTCTGATTTAAATCCAGTTGGGATGTTGTTGGGTGAATTAATATGAGTGGACATGTAAGAAAACCCACAACACTGTTTTCTGACAATCTGCACTTTGTTCAATGATGTTTTGTAGCAGAATTATATGCTTGCTGTATGACTGGCCTCTTTGGAATCCTGTCTGCTCTTTGTGAGTATTATTTTGTTGATCACATCACAATGCACAGTGTATAGAAAATCTGGTGGAATTCTTCACATTTGTTGAATAATTTGGATTTATCACTGAAAAATTACATAAATGAACTATACCAGAAGTGAACTTTAAAACGTGACTGCTGCCATATTGAGCTTTTTCACACGGTTGAAACATCCTGCCACCTTCAGAGTAATGACATTGGTTGTTCTGAAGTGAGGCTGGAGTTTGTTGATTGATTTACCATTTTCCAGTCCTTCACAATTTTCCCATTGCATTGTAACTTCCTAAAACTATGTGTCAAGAATTTATATATCACTAACTTTCTTAAGTATTCAAGGATAAATATTATCTGTTCCTGGTGATCTGTTTGATTTCAGCTTATTTAATCTCAGCAGCTCTTCTCCCTCTACAATTTCCAAATCACTCAGTACCTCCATAGTTGTCCCTTTTACCACTGGGATGTTTTCCACTTCCGCACATGTGCATATGTCAGAAAAATGTGAGTTTAGAGCATCTGTAATTTCAATGTCTGTATTTTCTAATTCCCCTGTACTATTCTATGATGTACATTACCTCTTTATCTGTTTTCTAACTACTAAAATACTGAAAAAATCTCTTTGGGACATTGTTTGCCTTATCTGCAATATTCCTCTCTAACTTCCGTTTAGCTTTCCTAATATCCCTCTTAATCATTGCCCTCATGGTCTCATATGTTCTATGATTCACATTGGACTTATTAGTCTCAAATGTCTTACTCATCTGTTTTTATCTTTGCAATTTCTTCTTATCTCCTTACTAACCCACTGTGGAGTTTTGTTTTTTTTTAACTTCCAACTATTTCCAAATTTTTGGATGTATCTGTCCTGTATTACATATAAAACTCTTTTAAACCTGTTCCACACAACCTCTTAACGCGCACACGTACCGGTCCCGGGACATAACAGCGGTTCAAAAACGTTACAGTAATGTGTGCATGCCCATCTGCCATGCATCTCGACACCCTACCCATCAAATGAAACTTCAAAGTCTCGTCTTTCCGATGATATAAACCATTTTGACACACAACAACCACAGCACTGACACTAAAGCCTTTTTTACAGAGAAGTACATACTTTTAAGAGTTGACTTTCCCTACCTTTGAAGACCCTCTGCAAGTCAAACATCAATATTTCCGAGCAGTATTGATCCCATTGTGTCCGTAAGGCTCCAGCGAATATAATCCAGTAAAAGCGATTTAGGTCCAAAACACGATATATTCTCAAAGGGACAAAAACTCCAGAAAACGTTTCATAACTTGAGACCACCTACGTAATTTTTTTTCACTTATATTGCTCATATCAGACGTAATTTGTTTCTGTTGGCGATAACCATGCTACCGCATGAAACACGGAAGTGTTAGCTTCTGATCGACACCTAAGTTGGCCAATTACGACGGGTCTGGGGTTGACTGGCACCTCGTATAGCCAACGAGTGTCACAGACAGCTTGAAGGATGACGTATAGCTCCAAACCCTGGTAGAATCTACCAGTTTGATTGGACACTGTGACTGACACTCAAAACTTACAGCCAATGAGCAGCCGAGCATTTTGATATGTAACTTGCCATACTAACTTGTAAACAAAGCGATGAGCTGCTTGAAGGTGGCATTTGTGCCAGTCTGCAGAGTTGGTGCGTGGTTGTTTATTGTGATTTTGCCAAGTTTTTTTGCATTTTAAATATGAATAAAAGTAGAAGTTTAAACGTAAATAAACGCTCAATTAAATAATAGATGCATGTACGCGTTGCGAAAGACGTCTAATGGCAGAGAGCGACATGTGACACGCCCTTGTGCTTTCTGCCTGCTAGTGATTGCTGCCATCAAGTGGCACGTGGAAAAACGCTGAGCTGTGTTGTAACAGTTTGTAAAAGAAATGTATATAGTTTGTGTGCATTTTATAAAAAAAAGTAAAAAATAAAAAATATAAATATATTTTGGCCCATAAGACTTGTAGTGACTATTTTTACATAGAAATGTGTATTTTTTATTGTTTTTATTATTTTTATAACTAATAGAGTGACATTGTGTGTAGATATAGATTCCTTTAGGTATAAGCTTTCAGTAGAGCCCTCATTGATATCTGTGGGTTGAAGCGTTCAAAAGTTATTACACTTTTAACATACGTTCCAAAATGTGGATAATGGTCCCTCTAAAAAGCACCTGGACATGCCCACATAAAAACTGGTGTAAAAATGTCATTTTTACAGGTATTCTTTTCAAATTTGAAATGTGAGTAGTCAACAAGTTATTCTGTTGGTACATAGTGTGTTTCTGTCCCCACCTACCTACTGCAGCTTTATTTTCCTTTATTTTCCTAAAAAAACTTAGGCGAGAACAAAAAAATTTGTTTTTTTTGTGAGTTGTAATGTGCATAACTTTTGATCAGTCACACCTACAGTGATTTTGACTACTAAGGGTGAAACTAGAGAATGTTACCTTTACAAAGAGACCAAACATGTGTTTATACTCCTGATAGTTCAGTAACAGCAATGATTCTAATTTGGAGAGGTCGAATTACAAGCGATTTAGCAAAAATGACCCCGCTTGATAAGGGGTTTTAAAAGCTCATCCGAGGCTATCCTCCTTAGACTTTGTCGCATCTGCTCAAAATTTGCCCTACCACAGTTAAACTCAACAGTTTTAGCCTTTTCATTCACACTCTTCCAAAACACTGAGAATTGTATTATATTATGGTCACTTGACCCTAGTGGCTCAATCAACTCTACACTCTGAATTCTATCCTGGTTATTACAAAATACTTTTAGACAGGCCTCTACCCAAGTTGGTGCTTTAACTGATTACGTTCAAGAATTCCTGCTCTTGAAATTCACTATTTGCAAAGTTGGCACAATTAATACTCAGGTAGCAAAACTCCCCCATGACTATAAGAGACTGAAGGAACTGAAATTACTGTTTGCAATGTGGGCCTCTAGCACACTCCTGAACTAAGGCCTCTTTCCCTAACGTCCTCACTAAGATGTGTAACTGAAGAAGACTTGCATTTAAATTTGGTTTCACATAAAACACAACCCCCTCCTTTTCTTTTCTATGTTATACAAATTCTCGCCTTTGTTATTTAGCCAGGCTTCTGTTATTGCTATATCATCATTTTGCTCAGCTACATACAACTCTAACTATCTTGTTTAATTTTTTTATAATCAACCTATTTTAAAGGTGTTACTTATTTTAGTTTTGCACTTAAACTTTGGGTTAAAATTTACATCACTATGCATTATACAGTATATTTGTTTTTATACTGCTTTTAGTTCCGTAATGTTTAATTCTAAACCTGGCCTGTTCTAAACTCCCTGCACCCCAATTGACGATTAACCTACTCAAACGCCTCCCCAAAACATATGGCGCCCCTTTGGTTTAAATGTAACCCATTCTGCAATACAAGTCCTGTTTATTCCAAAAGGAGTCCCACTATCCCATAAACATATACTCTTCTATCCTATACCAATATTGAGCTACGCTTTTAGGTTTCTAATTTTCTTAATCTTATCTTTACTGGTGCATGGCAGAACTGGATAGGACTACCTTGTCAGTTTTGCTCCTCAGCCTGCCAACCAACACTCTAAATCTGGACTGCATAACTGGCAGCCTGCCCATGTGAATGTTATTTTTTACAACATAGACAATGACAACTGGATTCATCCTCATTCTTACCAAGAGCCTATCCATCCTTCCAGGTAAAATCCCCAATCCTGGAAGCACCATACTTTGCAAGACTGTTTCTCTGAAGAAAACCTGCTCTTCAAAACCCCTAACAATTGACTGCTCCATTATCACAACCTCTGTCTTTCTGGGGACTGATTTTATGGTCACCTGTTGAGAATTCTCATGCCAGTCTACCACCTCAGAGTTTTCAGAGACCCTGTCCAGCTCTGCAAGGACCTGAAAATGTTTTGACACTTCCAACTCTGGGGTTGAAGGTCTTGGACGGTGTGCACTCTTTGCCTTCTTGTGAGTGTAACCTATCACCTATCTTTCTTTGATGTTAAACTTGTCTGCTTTCCATCTTTGCACCCCTCATAGTACTTCCTTACTTTGAAGGTCTCTCCACTTAAACGGTTTGAATTGCTTCCTATTAATTAACTCTTAGGCTGCCACCCTTTTAATTTCACTGGCTTTTCTGACCACTAATAACTGTTCTATCAAGTATTTTTTTTTTTCTTACTAACAAACCTTGCTTACTGGATATTGCTGCTATTTATTTACTTATTCACTTGTCCGTTTCTATCACTGCCTAAGACTCACTAGATGCGTACTGCAGAGCCTCCACTTAATTGCTTTCAAGTCGGCTGCCTACCTGTAAAGTGCTTAAAATAAATGTCTTCTGCCTAAGGACTGGATGTGGCTGCCCTTGCTTTCTACTTGTGTTAAGGTTTTACTGGACAAGTGCTTTATGATGCTCTGTCCAATTATTCCTTATATACCTTAACTACTTGCCACTAAGGAATTGCTGTGATGCCAATTGTTTACTTACGGTCTTACTGGTTTCCACGACAACTTTTTACTATTTTGCTCCTGTGCAGGTGAACAATAAGCAAAAAAGAAAAAACTTCTAAAGGGAAAAAAACTTTAAAAACTTCTTTATGTCTAAATAGTGGCAATCAAAAAACAAAGTTTAAGGAGTAAAATTTGTATTTAAATTAACTCTCGTAACATAAAACAATCAGCATTTCTTCTTCCAATTCCACTCATAAGGATGACATCAGAACGTCACAGTCTCTGATCACAGGGCCAACTCGTCTTCACAAAACAAACAAATGGGAGTCAAATTTGAACTTCATTTTTAGGAAATTTTTTTTTTTTATTTTTTTTTATTTTATTAATTTTATTACAATCAATACATAGCAATCACATTTTTACAAAAAAAAAAAAAAAAAAAAGAATTATGCTAAGCACAGATCGATCCCCACCCTTGAGAGAGAGAGCAAGCCAAACGGTGTAAAATTTAAGGCTTTTAAAAATACCTAAATCAACAAATTCTCTGTGCTTTATAAACTTATTTCAAAATATTACTGATTAGATCCTGCCATGTTTTGAAAAAAGTCTGCACAGATCCTCTAACTGAGTATTTGATTTTTTCCAATTTTAAATAATATAACACATCAGTTTCCCACTGACTTAAAAGAGGAGAGTTTGGGTTCTTCCAGTTTATCAGAATAAGTCTGCGTGCCAACAGTGTAGTGAATGCAATCACAATTTGTTTGTCTTTCTCCACTTTAAACCCCTCTAGAAGAACCCCAAACACAGCTGTTAATGGGTTAGGAGGGATTGTAAGTCCAAGACTGTCTGAGAGGTAATTAAAAATGTTTGTCCAGAATAATGTTAATTTGGTGCAGGCCCAGAACATGTGACCTAGTGAGGCTGGGGCTTGTTGCAGCGTTCACAGGTTGGATCATGCCCTGGAAACATTTTGGAGAGTTTTAGTCGAGACAGATGTGCTCGATATATAATTTTGAGTTGTATAATTGTATGCTTTGCATATGGAGCTTGAGTGAATTCTCTGCATTGCTACTTTCCACTCCTTTTCTGATATATTAATTGAGAGGTCATTTTCCCAGTGTCCTCTTGGATCTTTGAAAGTAAGGGATTGTAAAAGGATTTTATATATTGTAGAGATGGAGTCTAACTCCTTTAAATTGAGCAATAAATTTTCCAGCGTGGATGAGGGTGCCAGATGAGGAAAATCTGGAAGGTTCTGTTTAACAAAGTTCCTGATTTGAAGATAGTAAAAGAAATTTGTAGCTGGAATGTTAGGAATTTTTAGGAAATTAAAAATCTTTTTTTACCTTTTGTACAGACCGGATCTGGAGGGATACCCAAGTTATCAATATCTCTTTGCTAGACTAAGGGGTGAGAGATGTGGGGGCAATAGTGACCCCAGAGACCTTTAGGTCCACCCTGCACTTTAACAAGTGTGGTCACCTGACAAAGTCGAATGTCTCACAGTCAGGTAGTTAACATCCCTAATGCTGCTTAGCTATTCTTTGAAACCCCTAAGTTGACATCACACCCTTAAGTTCTGAGACCAGAAAAATCCAAAAAGCACAAAAATAAAATGCAAAGATAAAAAATTAAATGGAAATGATTTCCATTATAATACTTTTGGGTTTTTGTCTGCTTTAACTTATAGTCTCTATAATAGAGCTGAAACATAAGTAGCAAAATCATATTCTTAGAACAGTTCAAGAGTGATGACACAAAATCAGACCCTAATATCTAATACTAGCTGTCACCCATGGCTCTGCCCACATATTAGTGAAAGAGCATGTGGCCATGATATCTCTGCCAATCAGCAGCTACCCTATAAAACACACACATAGCTGTGATCTAGATGATGTCTGTTTAACAAGCAAGTATCGTTAGTTAAGTGGAGGCAAGATACACTCCAACACGTGGCGAGAGGTAAAGTGACTCAAATGGAGGCTGACGTGTGAGTGAGGAGGGCCCCGCTCCCCTACCCTTGGCCCACAGTCTCTCTCTTGGATACGCGCAAATAAATCAGCACCGCATGAGCACTATGATAATGTTCAAGTAAATTACAGAAAAAAACATGATCTAAATCTGTTCAGTAGTTCTCTCATGAAAAGTGGACAGACATTGTATGTATATATATATATATATATATATATAGTACATAATATATATAAGGGCGGCACTGTGGCGCAGTGGGTAGCGCTGGTGCCTTGCAGTTAGGAGACCAGTCTGCTTCATTTCCCTGTGTGGAGTTTGCATGTTCTCCCCGTGTCTTTGTGGGTTTCCTCCCACAGTCCAAATACATGCAGGTTAGGTGCATTGGTGATTCTAAATTGTCCCTAATGTGTGCTTGGTGTGTGGGTGTGTGTGCCCTGTGGTGGGCTGGTGCCCTGTCCAGGGTTTGTTTCCTGCCTTGCGTTCTGTGTTGGCTGGGATTGGCTCTTCCATCCAGTTTGGAGGGATGGCCGGATCCAGGGAGGGTCCTAGTAGTACCAAACACTTGGCACTTCTTTATTATGGACTTTACTGAGCTCCTTGAGATTGATGAAGCCTTTGAGATGTTTTTTGTCTCCGTCTCCTGTCTTATGTCTGTCCACAACTCTGTCCCTGAGATCTTTTGAAAGTTGACTTGCCACCCATAGTCAGTTGTTTGCTGTCAGTTGCTCTACCAAGCAAAGGAATGAATGGAGCAGGAACAGCTTCACTAATCACACTCATTACAACTGAGCACAGGGGGGAGGACACCAGTAACCGCAATGGAAATGGTGGGCACGGACACCTGATTGAGTTTAGGAGGGAGTGATCCTTTATTCATCTCCAGATTTCTTGTTTTTTACTAATTAAAATTCTTCTGAACTGTAGCTGTGTTATTTTTCACTTGGATGTTAAAGATTACATTGAGTAAATAAAACTGGAAAAAAAGTGGTTTGTGTGTTTTCATTTAAGGCTGTAAAGCAAAAAAATGGGAATATTTCAAAGGGGGGATTCTTTTCTATACCCACTGTACGCATGTATATACAAAGTTTATTAAATACACAGAGTATAGTGACAATATTAAGAAATAAAAATATTTTTTTATTATAAATAAAAGCTTAATATTTCATAAGCAGGATATTTATATGAGTGCAGAGCTTATTAAATACACAGAGCACAGTGACATGCTGAAAATTCAGAATCTTCACTGCTGCCTACATTACAACACCAGTAAGTGTATTGATTTATATTAAAAGTATTAATTTTCTTCACTACTTTGTGACTTCATACAGTCACAATTCGACATTGCAATATGTGTTCTTGTAGAGTGGGGCTATTGTAATAAGCATAAGCTTAATATGTCACTGTACTGCAAATATATCTTATAAAACTGCCTTTTTCTACTCACATACACAGTTGACACAGAGCCAGATTTAGCACAGGAGTTCACCATATAGAACTGCTAGGCAACCATTAGAAGACAAGACAGATAGACACAACTGGGAAATGGGCAGTCAGACTGAGAACTGTTGTATACTATTTTTGTCTGTCAAAGTCAGCATGAAATTTTATCCTCTTTTGCTTTGTTTGGAATGGCATGATTCACCGATGTGGGGGCCTACACGTGGAAAAAAAGTATAAAGTCTTGGAACATTGCCCGGCACACCTTTGATGCCAACGGATGGAATGGAGATAATATCATCTGATCCTGAAAATCCTTCCACTGCATGGCAAAAATGGCAGACTCTGCACATCCGGCCCCCAGTCCTGAACTGGGTTCTTGCTATTGGCTTCCTTTGTCTGTTATGCAGCATAAGCCGTCATTAAATAAAGCAAAGTTATTTCTCCTATGTGATTTCTTACCGCCGTATCACTAAAGGGGTGGGGGGTGGAGGGTATCGCCTTTTTATATCATATCTATATAGTTTCACAATTACAAAAGGACTCATTCCCACGGAGCTAACGCCTCCTGCTGGATACAGCTATATATGCTCTGTTATGTTAAAATGAACATTTCAGGTGTTCCACTTATGCTGCTTGTTTTACTGACTGATGGCCGCTTCCCATCACTTTGTCCTCCTGTGTCCCGTTTCCACACATATAAGTCCATTTTCATTATTTTGACAGTGTGAAATAAATACTGTAAAGCTGAGGGCAGACTCAAGGTGGCACTGTTGTCACAGTTCTCTTTGGATTGGTTATCATGTAATCACTGAGCTCTGAGGCACTGAGATGGAAACACTAAGACAAGAATAGTGGTTTGTGTCAAAGGTCAACATGTGCACTCCTACAAGTACTAGGGAGTCCACATTAATGAGAGGCTGGACTGGACTCAGAACACAGAGGAACTATAAAGAAAGGGCAGGGTAGGATCTTTTTCCTTAGGTGACAGCACTACTTTAATAAGAGAAGTGATATCCTTCGCATCTTCAACAACTCTGTGATGGTCAGTGTGGTGTGCTGGGCTGGTAACATCATGTCAAGAGAGGACCACTGAATCAATAGGCTAATTAAAAGGGCAGACTCAGCTATAGGACACACTCTGGACCCATGGAGGTCATAGTGGAGGAGAGAATTTAAAGAAAACTTAGTGCCATGCTGCACATCCCCTCTCTGACACCAACACTGAAGACTTTCAGCCAACAAATTATTCAGCCAAAGTGTGTCATGAAATGCTGCGGGGGCTTCTTTATACCAACAGTGATATGCCTGAATAAGACCACTTGTGACTGGGACTGTCAAGTCAGAGGTTTTCTTCTTTTTAAATTTTCCTTGCTTTTTAGTCATTCTAGAGTGCGTTCAGACCATAGTGTGTGAGTATCTATCCATTAAAGTATTTATTCATTCAATTCCCTTAGGAACAAATCAAGTCAAAATTGAAAAAATAAAAGTTGGAGAAAGTCCAAAGCAAAACCTTCAGTAGAGGAAATGAGCTGACAAGGGGCGCCATCAATGTTTGGTCACAAATCTGCTCTTCTCATACACTGATGTCTATCTGCCGTCCTGATCTGATCAGCTCCTCCTGTAGTGACATCAGGTTTCTTTTCACATTCTCAGTGTTCTCTAAAGGGAACACCCTGTGGAGGAGACAGAGGTACGAGTTAACCCCACATCACTTCAATTTGATTTAATACCCTAGAAGTCTTTCCCTGACATGTCTTCCCCACAGTTCCACACTTTTTAACTGGATGTCAAACAGGGTCCTTGGATCAGCAAGTCTGAGCAGGGCGTCTGCAGAATCCTGCAGTTCATTAACTGTAACAGGTTTGAGTTTGTTAGTTCATGCATTTTTAGGTTCCATTTTTTTGTTACACTTTGCTGACACCAGGAGAAGCCTCTCTGATTTGTCTTGATTTAATTTTACACTAAAAGATGCTGAACCATCTCCTGACCAGTCTTCCTTTTCTTTGTTTGCTTCACTTGTCTCCATGTTCCTCTGACCTTGTGATGCTCCATTTATTTCTAAGCTTCTTTCCCCTCAATTCCCTTTATCCCTGTTGTCTGATTCTTCACTCCACCACTTGTGGTTGCTGTTGAGGTGTCATGTTTTCCTTCACTAGTTGAGCACTGAGCTCTCATCGCCTCAGCTCAGTTCACTGTCACTACTCTTCATCAGCCCTTCTTGCTGCCTTATGTTTCTGCTGTTGCTCCCGTTGTTTCTGTTAACCCCACCCCCCTTGACTTGCCTTTAGGACTGACAACTTGTCCAGTTGGTTTTTATCTTTGTCATCACCCAGCTGCTCTTTCAGTCCCACATATCCTCCTCTGTTTTCCCATTGTCTCTCTGGTCATTTCTGCTGCCCTGTCTGATTACAACTCTCCTTCTCATTACTGAAGATACCAAGAGAGAGGACAACAAGTTGTGGAAAGCATTAGGAGAGGATGTCTACTTAATAAAGAAACTAAACTGTGTGATGACAAATCAGAAAAATAAAACAGACAAGACACAGAGAACAAAAAGAGCCTCTGATGTTGAGGATGGGCCACCTGTCACCATGTTAGCTGTGCTGACCCTTCAGAATCTGACCTCAGTCTGGAGTGCACTGGAATGTGAACACTTTCACTGAGGTCACCAATCACCTTATCTGAGCCAATGCAGATCTGATCAATCTAATGTGAAGGAATCAGGAATAGCAACACTGAAAGTGACCAGCAGGGAGGACTGCCATCACAAAGTCAGGACATACAAGACCTCAACTACACACAGGAAAAATCGTATTATGAATGTGCTTCCACTTCCTCAGGTACTAGAAGGCAGCAAGTGTGGATGTGACGAGTACAACACTAATGTTAAAATGTTTCTGTGGCCTTCTAGCATCCTAGAAGTACCAACTCTCATCCATTTGCTAGAATTAAATTAATAAAACCAAAACACACACACACACACACTATGATTGTTTAAAAATTGACATCTACCTGCCATAAACCAACGACCATTGGATTACAAAGAAGCTCTCACATCACTATGAGCCACGAAGGAGAACTTCCCACTCTACAAATGGGACATCTTCTAAGCTGCACCAGCACACCTCGGTATGTGTGACATCAGGTTGACTCTCACTCAGCCTCCTTCTTCAATGCACACTCGAACTGGTGGCACACTTGCCACCTCCCTTCAGAAATTTAGACATGGCAATATTTGTCTCTGCTAAGGAAATGATTTTGTGGTGTCACCAGCTGAATGCAGACCATCAGTCACAAACCTGAGACCTTTGGATTACTAAGCAGTCATTTCATCGAGATGAGCAAAAGGTCAAGTGTCTCTCACTCACTGGTGAAAAGGCTCCTAATATGGTAGGCCACACTTCTACATGTGCAATGGCAGGCTCAGGCTGTTACACATACACAGGGTTTTACTCACCACAATTTCCGTAATTTGCAGTTTGTGCTCCTCAGCCCCTCACACAGCTCAGCCACTCCTGAATCTTCCAAGTGAATCTCAATCAGGCTCAGCTCGGTAAGTGGTGAATGCGGAGCAGAGAGAGCCGACGAGAGAGCGGAGCAACATCCAGAGGTGAGACCACATTTAGACAGGCTGTAAAGATAAAGAGAGATGAGGACAGAAGGTGAGTGACTGAGAGTGCCAGTGACAATTCTGATGTTGACGTTGTGACGTATGGAGCAGACACACTGCATTATGGGTTTCTAGACCGGGGTTAGCTTCAAAGAAAACACACCTTCAAACAAACCTGGTCAGAGAGATCCAGGATCAGCTGTGTGTTAGGTGTCTTAGCACTCAAGTCTCATATCTTCTTTACTAAAAGTCTTTAAAGTGCTCGTCTCGCTAACACAAACAGCCTTTACCCGGTTGTGGAGTTTCACCACGTCCTGCACAGGAGCACCGAAGAAGTCGCATTTCAGTTTTATTAATTTTAGGAAGACAGAAATTGAGTCAAGTTTGATTGAATATTTATTTTCTGCACTTTTGTCTTTTACGTTTTTCTTTACTCTTTACTAAAAGATTCCAAATCTTTGCCTAAAAGTTCAAGAATGAGCTGTGCATCCAAAAAATTATTTGTGTGATTCAGAATGTGACAATGTAACAATGAAAAATAGTAAGTCAGCTTGACTAATGTGATAAGTTAGGTGAGGTTGCTGTCTGGCCTAGCATAACTATGTGTAGTTTAAACTCTCACTTCTCAACTCTCTTCTTCTCACCTCAGTCTCTCTAATTTACAGTTTTCACTCCTCAGCCCCTCACACAGCTCAGTCACTCCGGAATCCCCTAGATTATTGCCCATCAGGTTCAGGTCAAGCAGTGGTGAATGTGGAGCAGAAAGAGCAGACGAGAGAGCTGAGCAACATCCGGAGATGAGATGACATGACCACAGACTGTGGAGATAAAGAGAGAGGAGGCGAGTGAGTGATAGTAATAATTCATCATATTAAAAATAAAACATCTGACAACTCAGGTGACCCTGCAGCCTGCCATGAAGTCAACACGATTAATATTGACATCTGTAAGGCTACTGGGATAAAATTCTTAATACCAACAAACACTCACTTTTCCACTCACCTCAGTTTCTCTAATTTACAGTTTTTGTTCTTCAGCCCCTCACACAGCTCAGTCACTCCTGAATCCCCCAGTTCATTCTGATTCAGTTCAAGTTCAGTCAGCTGTGAGTGTTCATCAGAGAGTGCCGAGGAGAGAGCTGAGCAACATCCAGAGGTGAGATGACATGACCACAGGCTGTAGTGAGAAAGAGAGAGGAGATTAACAGAGCTGAGTGACCGAATGTGAGTGATAGCAAAAATGCTGACATCTTCAGGTAGAAAACAACAAAAGTAACACTTGAAAACCTGATGGCTTCCTTGTCAGGAGTTTTCATTTAATTTTTAAACATGGTCCTTATTTCCATTTCTTTCATTTCATCATTCACAATCTGTGCAGTTGCTAGAATTCCAAAAATCCAACACACACATCTTTCTCATTTCCTCACCTCAGTTTCTCTAATTTGCAGTTTTCACTCCTCAGGCCCTCACACAGCTCAGTCATTCCTAAATCCCCCAGTTGATTGATACCCAGGTCCAGCTCAAACAGTGGTGAGTGTGGAGAAGAAAGAGCTGAGGATAGAGCTGAGCAGCATCTGGAGGTCAGAGAACATGACCACAGGCTGTAGAGATAAAGGGAGAGGAAGAGAAGACACAATGAATGGGAACAGTTCATCATGTTAGCAAGTCAACTAATCTCAGTAAATCTGACAACTCAGGTGACACTGCAGATTGGCATGAAGTCAACAACATTAATAATGACATTTATAAGGCTACTGGGATAAAATTCTTAATACCAGCACACACACTGACTCACTCCCTTTTTCACTCACTTAAGTTTCTTTATTTTACAGTTTTTGTTCTTCAGCCCCTCACACAACTCAGTCACTCCTGAATCCCCCAGTTCATTCTGATTCAGTTCCAGTTCAGTCAGCTGTGAGTGTTCATCAGAGAGAGCCGAGGAGAGAGCTGAGCAACATCCAGAGGTGAGATGACATGAGGCCAGGCTGTGGGGATAAAGAGAGAGGAGATTAACAGAAGCTGAGTGACCGAATGTGAGTGACAGCAAAAACTCTTACATCTTCAGGTAGAAAACAACAAAAGTAACACTTGGAAACCTGATGGCTCAGATGACACTGCAGCCTTGTCAGGAGTTTTCATTCAATTTTTAAACATGGTCCTTATTTCCATTTCTTTCATTTCATCACTCACAATCTGTGTAGTTGCTAGAATTCCAAAAATCCAACACACACACATATCTTTCTCATTTCCTCACCTCAGTTTTTCTAATTTACAGTGTTTGCTCCTCAGCCCCTCACACAACTCAATCGCTCCTGAATCCTTCAGTTCATTGTCTTTCACGTACAACTCAGTCAGTAGTGAGTGTGGAGCAGAGAGAGCTGAGGAGAGAGCTGAGCAACATCCAGAGGTGAGATGACATGACTCCAGGCTGTGGAGATAAAGAGAGAGGAAGAGAAGTCAATGTGACTGAATGTTGGTGAATAGTTTATTACATTTATAAAATCAACACACACACACACTCCTTGTCTCCTCACCTCACTTTCTTTAATTTACAGTTTGGGTCCCTCAGGTCCTTACACAGCTCAGACACCCCTGAATCCCCCAGGTCGTTTCCACTCAGGTCCAGCTCAGTCAGTCGTGAGTGTCCAGCAGTAAGAACTGAGGAGAGAGTTGTGCAACATTCAGTGGTGAGATGACATGACATCAGGCTGTGGAGATGAAGAGAAAGGACATGAAGACATTGAGAGATAAAGACAGAGAGACAGAGTCGCTTTTAACAATTTATTTTCATTTTCAGACCCGAAGACACTAAATTTGTCTCTGTTGTCAACATTTCCTCACATGACAAGTGCCACGTTACACATCTGTCCCAGTGAAGCTGCTATATTCCCATTATACAGTAAGTCCAGCATCGTGTCATCTACTGCAGGGGCTCTCAGCTGTATTCTTTTTTTTGTTTTTTGACAAAATGAAAAAGGAATACAGTAAATGGAAACCAACAACAATAACTGATTTTTGATTATGTAAGAACAAAACTAAACTCCCACACACACACACCGCACCCCACCTGAGGCAGATAATTAAACCGAGACACAATAGGAGAAAAAAAAATAGAAGGTAAAGTGATATTTGTCAGATTTTGCTTAATGACCCTCCTTTTTCTTTTAATAAAATACCCTTGGAGTTCAGTCAGTATAACAGCCCCATACAAAAATATTTCCTATCCTGTGGTAAGGGTCCAAATACTGTATACAAGATAAAGCAGAGCTGAGGGTACAGCCCACAGCAACAGCCCCCCTTTATTTATAAAGTGTGCCACTGTTATGTTTCTCTAATACAGTAAACACCTCGGGTAACAAAGTAGATATATTCCAGGATTTTACTTCATTAGAAAAATCTTTATTTCTGGATGAATATTTAACATAGAAGGCCCATAGATATGTATTGTAATGAGCCAGGTGGTCATATGGCTTGTGCCGTCTGCTGTCTCCTTCCTTTGCTGCACTCTGTTACTGCCATGCATGCCCACTGACATCTCCTACACATCGCCACGTGTTTTCATCTGCATCATTCACTGCATCAACATTCACACTGTCAGCTCCACATCACACGTCACTGGGGCTCAGAGGTGACACCATCTGCTTTACTGTCCTCAATTCTGTAAGACAATCCATCCCTGGATCTTTCAGTATATGCACTGGTGGCCATACAGACAGACTAATGGACATTAGCATCTGTGATGTACTTGCCAGTCCATTCTCCCCAAATGTGACGTCTCCTCCATGATCTACATGGACCCTTCAATTACCAGCTCTTAACCACAATAATTCTGCTACGTGTTGCCCCCCCAACTCTACTGTTTTAAATCCACATTTCAGTTTACAAAGATATTGCTTTACATTTTCATGACAAACTAGGCATATTATATCTATCACTTTTTTAAAAAAATATGCACATAAATATACAGTACACTTGAAATAGCTGAGCACTCACGTATAATAACTTTGCATTCTATAGCACACACCATGTCAGTGACAGAAGACGACTGTTCTGTGAGGAGCACAGGCACAATGGCAGCACTCTGGCACACTGGCATGTGAACTATTGAATGAGCCAAGGCATGTTTCATATCGACTTCATTAAAAAAGAGTTTCAATCTCAGAAGAACTGTTAGCCGGAGGTGTTTCTGTTCCTCTGTTTCCAATAAAAACACTGAATTTTGATAATGATGTTTCAATGTCTAGTTACACACCGGTTTCTGTTTACTGATGACCACACACAGGTTGTGTCCTTGTCACTTGTCACTGCTCTACAGACATTGGGGTGTTTTTGATCTTTATCATTCTCTATGTTAAAAGAAGTGTCCTGTTATAGTTTCTTTGGACAAAACTGAACATTTAACAAAAATGTATTACTTATTTATTGTGGCTGTTACAGTCACTTGTTCCCACAGATATTAAAAAATGTTTTAAAATTAATCCACCACATAAATTGCAAAAAAAAAAAAGATTTAAATTGTACATACTTGTCGAATAATGATATCAAAATTAATTTTGTAAAACTCATTTAGAAAGTTACAATTGACTTCCAACATGGCTGGCTGTTAATTTCTACGTTGAAAGAATCTTAAATACAAGCCAAGCATAAAATATTATTTGTGTTGAGATTTCTGTTGTTATTTAGCTGCTTTGTTGGCTTTTAGGTGACACTGTGACACACAGCAGTGTATGTTCTGACGTGGACCCTCATCTATTTGTAGACCTGATACCCCCTGATGGACACACTAATGTCACCCTCAGTGTCCACAGACAGTGAAACTAAACTCATGAAGGTTGTATTACTCACTTGACACGTCTGCAGCAGATGAGCCCCGGCGCCAGTCTCATGATGCACTCTGGAGTAAGGTGTGTGTATGTCAGGTTGAGCTCCTCAAGTTCTCCACAGGAGCTGATGACAGAGCCCAGCACAGCACAGTCCAGAGGAGATAAAGTCATCTTACTAAAGTCCATTTTTAAATCCTTCCCAATGGCATCTGTGATTAATGTCTTATTCTGAGTCTCAAAGAGCCACTGACACACTCGCAGAGCTTCACTTTTATCTCGTTCCCGTAGTGCCTGTTCAGCTTTCTTTTTCACCCACTCCAGTATCTGCTTTGCTGTTTTCTTCTCAAACTTCCCCAGGACTCCCCCCAGTGTTTTAAACACAGAATCCCTGGCCAGTCCTGCTAAAAATTGAGTAAGAATCTCAAACCGGCCATCTTTACATGACTCCAGCTTCTCAAGCAGCTCCTCCACACCCCCTGATGGATCGAGGTAGAAGGAGCAGGCAGCAATGAACTCCTGTAGGGTGAGGTGGTAGAATGTGTATGTCGTGTGCTCCAGAGTGCTTTCACTCTGAAGGATTTCTTTGAGGAAACCTGAGAGGAATGGAGAGGACAGAACTGGCTGGAGACCAAAGGTGGACATCTCAAACTTGTCATAAAACACAAGAGTTCTGTTCACCACCCCATAATAAGCCATCTTTCCTAGTTTGACCAGAATCTCTCGCTGGTCTTTGTCTTCTCGCTTGTGATTGGTGAGGATGTTGTGAAGGAACATCACAAAGAGCTCAGTGACAGTTCTGGGGGCAGCTCCTTGCTCTTCTTCAGGTGTCATGAAGTGGCTCTTCAGCACAGAGCAGATAATCCAGCAGTACGAGGGGTTGAAACACATGGTGTACAGGATGGCGTTCTCCTCCACATACTGAAAAGCCTCAGAGCCCTGATCAGCATCACCAAAGAACTTCTTAAAGTACATCAGCCTTTGTTCAGGGAAGAACCCCAGGATCTCTGCAAATCGATCAACTCTCTCCATGTCCAGGGACTCCAGGGCTGTTGGTCTGGTTGTTATCAGGACTGTACAGCCCTTCAGTAATGTCCTTCTGACCAGGCTGGAGACCAAAATGTGGACAGGAAAGAAGTCATCTGGGTTTGAGCAGAGCTGCCTTTGTGTGAAGTCCAGTTTGTGTTTGTACTCATCCAGACCATCAAATATAAAGAGGAGAGATTCAGGTTTCTGTTCAGGTTTCTGCAGGAGTTCCTTCAGTCTCAGGTCATTGAGATATTTATAGTGGCTTTCAATCAGCTTAGTCAGAGACATCTGTGGCTGTAGGTTGAGCTCCCTGAATTTAAACAGGAGCACAAATGCAAATCTCTGATACTGAGTGCCTCTGGCCCAGTCAAACATAATCTTCTGGACCATGGTGGTCTTCCCAATTCCAGCCACCCCACTGACCACTACAATGTGAGGGGCAGTCTCACTTCCAGGACTCCTACTAAAAAGCTGCTCAGTCCAGATTCGCTCACATTTCTCTTTTGTCCGCTCCTCTATTAGCTTTGCATGAGTTCTCCCCATCTTCACAAGTTCATGGTGTCTCTCACTGTAAGATCTTTTGAACTGTTTGATGACCATCAGCTCTGTGTATCGAGTCTCAAAGCCCACAGACCTGGTACGTGGATCACCAGGAGATGCCTGATCCTCCAAAGTTCTTGTAGATTCAAACACACCATCTCTGTGTGTCTCATGGAGGCCTGAAAGTGATAAAGAGAACTTTTGAAAAAAAAAATAATAATAATAATAGTGGAACGTCCTGGATGTTGACTTTGATGAGGCCTGCTTCCAAGGTGTCTACATGTGCGGAAGAGGCCAACTCATCCAACACCTTGCAGTTAGGGTCACTGAACGTATGGAGGAGGTGGCTAACCTGTGTTGGAGTAGGAAACTGTCAGATCTTGCCCACGTGTCTTTTACGGGGATAATGTGCACTAGGGAGAAGATTTCAAGCAGATAGGTAGAAACAGGTATTTCATGACTAGAACACTAAAGGCTACAGGTGCACATTGTGCAAGTGCCGAAACTCAGAGCTTTTAAGTGGCCAAACAATTTCAGGATCTTGTGGGGCCTAACGGTGACTCTGACAACTCTGAGGTGGTAGGTAGGGTGGAGGAGCCCCAATGGGTCCCCTGAAAATCAGTCCAGCAGAAGGAGAAAAATAATGATAGTGCAGGACTTGATTACTAAAGGAATTGAGATTTGCGTTTGTCTTATTGTGTGGTTAGACTCTTGTAAGGTGTGCTGCCTACCTGATGGACATTAGGGACACCTCCTTGGAAGGATGAACAGGCTCATGGCCAGAGTAGGTGAAAATTTAGTTCTCAATTGTCATTTTGGAACAGAAGACCAATGTATGGGCAGACTTCCAGTTCAACAATCCAAGATTTAAGTGCCAGGTTAAGGAGCAGAACTGACAATGTGGTGTTCTCCTAAGTTCTGACTGTGCCACACTCAGTTCAGGTATGGCTGAGGAGATTGAAAGACTTAATGCATGGCTCATATCTTGGGGTTGGATTGATGTCCATAGGTTTACGGGGCATTGGGATGCCTTTATGAGTTGCATTTGAACCAGAGGGACACCAATGTATGGATGGGAGGAGTGGGCATAACTAAAAGGTTGGGGGTTAGGAAGGTTAAGACAAGCCAAGTTTAGAACTTCATATAAATGGATGAACAATAGTGTAATAACAAATACAAAACATAATTAAGATTTTTTTTGCTCAAAAATAAAGCATCAAAGGTAATTGAGTAATATATTGAAATTACTGGCCTTAAATAAAAAAACAAGTAAACTGTACGAGTAGTCCTGTGTAACTGAACACGCAGCAGATTGTTTTTGGCACATTTCACTTTGTAGAGATAAAATACATTTCCCATTTTTGCCCAACCGCTCTACATTCAATATCCCATAATGAAAAAGTGAAAACATATTATCAGAAAAGTTTGCAGGTTTATTAAAAATCAAATACTAACATCTCTCATTCCTACTATTATTCAGGCTCTTAACTCATTGCTATTAAGAAGCCCTTCTGGCAGCATTTCCAACTTCAAGTCTTCTTTGTTAAGTCTCTTCAGGCTTTGCACATCTGGATTTGGACAGTTTATCCCATTTTTCATGGCAGATCCTCTCAAGCTCCATTAGATTGAATGGGAAGTGTCTGTGAAATTACATCTTCAGGTCTCTCCACACATTTTGTAAGGGATTCAAGTCTGGGCTTTGGCCGAACCATTCAAGGACTTGTCCAGAAGCTACTCCATTGTTGTCTTGGCTGTATGCTTCTGGCCACTGAACAGTTGACCCAGTCTGAAGTGGCATGCACATTGAAGCAGGTTTTCTTCATGGGCCTCTTTGAATTTATCCCCACAATTCTGACCAGTCTCCCTGTTCCTGCACCTCCATAGGAAGATGCTGTCACCACCAAGCTTCGCTGATGATGGCATTAGGCAGCTGATGAGCACTGTCTTGACTTTACCAGACTTGGAATTCTTCCCAAAGGGTTCAGTTTTTGACTCATCAGACAAGAGAATTTTTTTCCTCATGCTCTCATGTTTCTTTATACTCTTGTATGCCTTTTATTCAAAAGGGGCTTCCATCTAGCCACTGTATCATAAACGCCTGACTTATGGAATGGGGGTGAGATTTCCATCCTCCTGAGATGTTCTTCCATCTCATCAGAGGACTCCTGAAGCTCCAAGGGTGATCATTGCGTTCTTGGTCACCTCACAGACCAAGATCCTTCTTGCTAAGTTACCCAGTCTAGCTGGATGGACAACTCTGGGAGGAGTCCTAGTGTTTCCAAACTTCTTTCACAATTATTGTGTCCACTTTGCTTGTAGGAACACCCAAGATAATAGAAAAGGTTTTATTTCTTTGTTTTAATTTATGCAAAACCACAATGTGATCTAAGAGATTTCCTTGGACTTCATGGTTTTGTTTTGGTCCTGACATGCAGTGTGAATTGTAGGACCTTCTTTACACAGGTACACATGTGCCTTTCCAAAGGATGTCCAATCAATTCAGTTGGCTGCAGGTGGACTGAATCAGGTTCTCAACACATTTCAAGGAGAATTAAGGCAAACAGGATACACCAGAACATACATTGGATTGTCACAGAAAAAGTTCTGAATAATTCTAGGAATGAGAGATTTCAGTGTTTGATTTTTCACAAATTTGGACACCTTTTTGAAAATATTTGGCCACTTTTTGGATTTGTTTAGTGGAGTTTGATGGGAAAAAATAGAACATGTCTTCATTTAAATGTAAATCTACAACATAACAAAGTGTGCAGAAAGTGAAGGGGTCAAAATACATCCTAAAAGTGCTGTATTTATAATATTATAGCAGTAACAGAAACCGTGCTAAATAAAAGTGGTGGGATGGAGTAGAACATAGATGAGTACACGTTATTGAGGAAGGATGGGCAAATTTAAAGGGTGGGGGAGTCGCCATGCATGCAAAACTTGATTTGAATGCAAAGATTCTTCAGTTAGATGGTGAGCCACAACTTAGTGAGGATGTTTGGTGTGGCGAGACAGCATTAGGGATCAAGGCCCCATATTTGGAGTGGGTTGCAGACCCAATAATTCCAACCGTAGTTTCAATTTATATCCTTTGATAATATTAAAAAGACAAGGTTAGAGGGGGATTTTATAGTCAAGGAGGATTTTAATTACATGAACTTTCAGCAAGCAAACCTGATAAATAATGGAGTACAAGAACAGGAGTTTTTTTTAACTTAATGAGTGACTGTTTAGAACTCAGCATGTTAAATCACCAACATGGTAGGAAGCCTGTTTGCATTTAGTATTTTCTAATAATCAGGATGGAATTGAATGGACAGATGTGATTGAACCACTTTGGTCAAATGACCCCAATGTAATACAATTCACATTACTTTGGCAAATGAGAAACATTTTGAAAAGATAAATTTGAATAGATTAAGTGAAATGAAAACTTTAAAGATGTAGGGCAACTTTAAAAAGGTTTTACGCACAATGCAGGACAAATTTATCCTGAAATTTAAAAGCAGTCAGAAATTAAGGAAAACACCATGGTAGATAAATAAGAACCTGAGCAAGAACTTCTAAAGAAAAACACAATCCTATAAGACCTATGAGGCAAACAATTCCAGTACTAACTGTAAGGTGCATGAGCAATGTTTAAAAAGAACATCAGGGAAGATAAAGGGCAGATAGAAAGAATTAAGAAAAAAGAGAAAGACGAGCCAAAGAGACTCCTTAGTATTTTAGTAGTAAGAGAACAGTCAAGGAGGAGGTGAAGGGTATCAGGAATTGTAACGGTGAATTAAATTGCCATTTTCTGGAAGTATTCACACGTGAGGAAGTAGATAACAGCCAGCAGTAACAGGGACTATTATGGAGAGTGTGAGGGAGATGGAAATTGTAGAGGGAGAAGTGGTGCTCAGATTAAAACGGCTGAATTCAAACAAATCACTAGGACCAAATAATAATTATTTAACCCTTTAAACCTAGTAGGCTATTTCTTGGGCCACACCATAGCAGTAGATATCTGAAAGGACAGCCTAACAACCCACCTACTTATCATCACATCCCTGCTGGCCTGATTAACGGTCTAAGCATATCTGTTATGTTATGTTACTGTTACACTACTCAACTTTTTAAATCTTGCAGTCGGCTGCTGTACAAACGTATCCCTGAAAGGCCGTTACATCTTTCTGTTATCATAACCTGACTGGCTGGAATACAGTCCTTCATTATAACAGACTATGCACATAATATACCGCTGTCTAGTTCCGCTGTTATGCTACTTACACAAGTAATGCTACTGTTTTGTCAGTTTTCATTTTATTTTTTGTATGTTTCAAGGAAAAAAACGGAAAGGATTTTGGATGTACTTTAGCATGGAAACAACTCAAAACTACAGATGTAAAGTCAGCATAAAGAAGTAAGAGCATGCAAAGAATGCTTTTGCTTTTCTGCTCCACAAAAGATTTCTTTCCTAGCTGAGCTCTCCTTAGGACATCTGCATTACGGTGTAACAGGCATAGCGCCCCAGTCAAACTCACCACCTGCCACTGTTTCCACAGTGGTTTGCATCCCACCTAAGGAAGTTTGAGCGTATAATACCAGAAGGGACACGGAAGGAAGGGGACACACGAGACTATTGACTGCAAAGTGATAAAAAATCGTATGAAGTGTTCTTGTGCATTGCTTCTGGAACTAAAAACTGTTTTGAAGCATAAAACTGCAGTTTTGGCGTTACGTTCTTATAATGGGTGATAGAAAATGCTGAAAACTGTGAAAGTCATACAGCTTGTTCTATAGTATCAAGCTGTTGTTGCTTATCATCATATCATTAGATAATCTTCTTCTTCTTCTTCTTTCGGCTGCTCCATTTAGGGGTTGTCAGAGCAGATCATCTTCTTCCATATCTTTCTGTTCTCTACATCTTGTTCTGTTACACCCATCACCTGCATGTCCTCTCTCACCACATCCATAAACCTTCTCTTGGGCCTTCCTCTTCTCCTCTTCTCTAGCAGCTCTATCCTTAACATCCTTCTCCCAATATACCCAGCATTCCTCCTTTGCACATGTCCACACTAACGCAATCTCACCTCTCTGACTTTGTCTCTCACTCGTCCAACTTCAGCTGACCCTTGAATGTCCTCATTTCTAATCCTGTCCATCCTCGTCACACCCAATGCAAATCTTAGCATCCCTAACTCTGCCACCTCCAGCTCTGTCTCCTGCTTTCTGGTCAGTGCCACCGTCTTCAACCCGTATAACATAGCTGGTCTCACTACCGTCCTGTAGACCAGTGTTTTCCAAACTCGGTCCTGGGGACCCCCTGTGGCTGCAGGGTTTTGTTCCAACCAGCTTCTGTTTTTAATTGATCTCCTGGGCTAATTAAGTGAGCTGTTATTTCCTAAGTTCTGTGTTTATGGAACAATATAGAAATTAGAAAAGCAAGTTTGCTAAAAAAAATATTAAAATGTACCAAGCAGTTATATTGGAATAATGTATTTTTTTCTTTTTAACTGTATTTCCATTTTGATTTTCATTCTACTTTTCAAGGTGTTCTAATTATTTAATTAATCCATTATTTACTAATTAGTGGGTCTGACGCTAAAGTAGTTGCAGCCTTTGATTGTTGAGTGTTGTTTGCCACCATGTCTACTCTGCTCATTTTAAATTGTCATTAATAAGATACAATGAAGGGGAAAAACTGCACAGAGAAAGGGCGAAATATAATGAAATCAACGAAAAAGAGTTAAGCATTTAAATGTATAGCAAACTCAGAAATATTTCTAAATGTCTTATGAATGTAAAAATCATTCTACTATGCTTTTCAGAATGTCGAATAAAGGAGAAAAAAAATTACCGGCTAATTAAATGAGATGAGTGCTATCAGGTGTTGTCACTGATTAGGAAGCGGGTTGGAACAAAAACCTGCAGTTACAGTTCACAGGACCGAGTTTGGGAAACACTGCTGTTGAACTTCCCTTTCACTCTTGCCGATACCCGTCTGTCACAAATCACTCCTGACACTCTTCTCCACCCACTCCACCCTGCCTGCACTCTCTTTTTCACTTCTCTTCCACAAGCCCCATTACTCTGTACTGTTGATCCCAAGTATTTAAACTCGTCCATCTTCGCTAATGCTATTCCCTGCATCCTCACCATTCCACTGACCTCCCTCTCATTCACACACATGTATTCTGTTTTGTTCCTACTGACCTTCATTCCTCTCCTCTCTAGAGCATATCTCTACCTCTCCTGGGTCTCCTCAACCTGCTCCCTACTATTGCTACAGATCACAATGTCATCAGCAAACATCACAGGCCACGGGGATTCCTGTCTAATCTCATCTGTCAACCTGTTCATCACCATTGCAAATAAGAAAGGGCTCAGAGGCGATACCTGATGTAATCCCACCTCTGTCACTCCTACCGCAGACCTCATCACTGTCACACTTCCCTCGTACATATCCTGTACAACTCTTATGTACTTCTCTGCCACTCCTGACTTCCTCATATAATACCACAACTCCTCTCTTGTCACCCTTTCATATGCTTTCTCCAGGTCCACAATGACGCAATGCAACTCCTTCTGGCCTTCTCTATACTTCTCCATCAACATCCTCAGAGCAAACATCACATCTGTGGTGCTCTTTCTTGGCATGAAACCATCCTGCTGCTCACTAATCACCACCTCACTTCTTAACCTAGCTTCCACTACTCTTTCCCATTACGTCATGCTGTAGCTCATCAATTTTATTCCCCTGTAGTTACTGCAGTCCTGCACATCCCCTTTATTCTTAAATATTGGCACCAGTACACTTCTACTCCACTCCTCTCACTTTCCAAGATTCCTTTAAACAACCTTGTTAAAAACTCCACTGCCATCTCTCCTAAACACTTCCATGCTTCCACAGCTATGTCATCTGGACCATCAGACTTTCCTTTTTTGATCCTCTTCATAGCTGTCCTTACTTCCTCCTTGCTAATCCGTTGCACTTCCTGATTCACTATCTCCACATCATCCAACCTTCTCTCTTTTTTCTCTTCATTCATCAGCCTCTCAAAGTACTCTTTGCATCTGCTCAACACACTCTCCTCACTTGTGAGTATGTTTCCATCTTTATCCTTTATCACCCTAACCTGCTGTACATCTTTCCCAGCTCTGCCCCTCTCTCTAGCCCACCGGTCCTTTTCTCCCTCCTTAGTGTCCATCCTCTCATACAACTCATCATACGCCTTTTCTTAAGCCTTCGCCACCTCTCTCTTCATCTTGCACCTTATCTCTTTGTACTCTTGTCTACTTTCTGCATCTCTCTGACTATCCCACTTCTTCCACGCCATCCTCTTCCTCTGTATACTCTCCTGTACTTCCCCGTTCCAACACCAGGTTTCCTTTTCCTCGTTCCGCTATCCAGATGTCACGCCAGGCACCCTTCTTGCTGTCACCCTTACTACATCTGCTGTAGTTTCCCAGCTGTCTGGTAACTCTTCACTGCCACCCAGTACCTGCCTGTCTCGCCTGCCCCCTAAACTCAACCTTGCAGTCTTCCTTTTTCAACTTCCACCATTTGATCCTTGGCTCTGTCCTCACTCTCATCTGCTTCTAGATCTCCAACATCATCCTACAAAACATCATTCTATGCTGTCTAACTACACTTTCCCCTGCCACCACTTTGCAGTCTTCAGTGTTCTTTAGATCAGCTCTTCTGCATAGGATGTAATCTACTTGTGTGCATCTTCCATCACTCTTGTACGTAACCCTATGTTCCTCCCTCTTCTTAAAATATGTATTCACTGCAGCCATGTCCATCCTTTTGGCAAAATCCACTATCCTCTGACCATCTTCATTCCTCTCCTTGATACCATACCTACCCATCACCTCCTCGTCTTCACTGTTCCCTTCACCAACATGTCCATTGAAATTCACTCCAAACACCACTTTCTGTCCCTTGGGTACTTTGTTCATCACTTCATCCAACTCACTCCAAAAATCTTCTTTCTCATCCATCACACACCAAACTTGCGGGGCATATGCACTAATAACATTCATCATCACACCTCCAATTTTCAGCTTCATAATCATTACTCTGCCTGACACTCTTTTCACCTCCAAAACACTCCTGACATGCTGTTCCTTCAGAATAACTTCTACTCCATTTCTCTCCTATCCACACAATGATAGAACAATTTGAATTCACCTCCGATCCTTCGGCTTTACTCCCCTTCCATTTAGTCTCTTGCACACACAATATATCAACCTTCCTTCTCTCCATCATATCAACTAACTCTCTCCCCTTACCAGTCATACTGCCAACATTCAAAGTTCCTAACTTCAATTCCACTTTCTTTACCTTCCTCCTCTCCTTTTAACTCCAGATGCATCTCCCCCTTTTCTTCTCCGGCCAAGTAATATCATTAGATAATAAACTTTTCTATTTATAAATCAAAATATTTGGTTTTCAAAATAGTTGAAAATTGCTGGGGAGGCTAGGATTATAGTGTCATGGTGCTGGAGAGAACAGGTTTCCAAAGGTTAAAAAGAGCATCACCACAATACTGTCTCCTGAGGTACACCACTGTCAACATGATCTAATTCTGATAAGGTTCCTCTCCCCATGTCCCTTTTCCTCTTATGTTTAAATCAATTTTATACTCAACTACAGACTTCTTTAACACCTTTCTAGTCCTCTGCTTTTGTTGCTTCCTCATACAACTTCACTTTACTAGTGAGACACGATCTCCTCATCTAAACCCACGCTGACTGTTTACTGGCAATTTATGCTAAATCTACTGGCCAGATGGAGTCAGCCCCAAGGTGCTCTAAACATGTTCTAATCAGCTTCGTGGGGTCCTCCAGCACCATTTCCCTGAGTTTGCAAATGGTTCTCCAGCTGTAAGAAAAAATCCTATGCTGTCCTAGTGCCAAACAATAATTCCTGTGATTCCAAGAACTTCAGAATAGTTGCTCTTAGCTTCATCCATCAAGAAGGTAGGTCCTAAAACAGCAGTGACCCCTGGTTTCACAACATCTTGATGCTCTGTATTTTGCCTATCAGGCACGTATAAGTGTGGAGGATGATGTGATCTACACAAAGCCTACTCTCACTTGGACAAAACTGGTTCCACTCATCAGGGCAATGTTGTTTGATTTTTCCAGTACCTTTAACAACATTCTGCCTTATCTTATCTGCCTGAAGCTCGAAATCAAAAAGACAAAAGAGTTGTTGGTGGTGGACATCAGACATGGCAACAACCGTCTGAAACCAGTCACCACTCAGGGGGAGGACATGGAGGTGCTTCAGAGGTACACAATGGCAGTTTGTAATGAAGGGTGCTGGTATGCCAGTACCCATACTAAATATTCAAATATTTAAAAAAATCTATTTAATTAGGTAATGTGAAATTATCATGAAATAAATTTGTTCATTTGCACAATTTGCTAGGGGTCAACAAATGTCAACGTCCATTAAAAACTGGACCCGATTTGTATTTGTTTCATTTCTGTGTGTGTATACCTACAGTATATTTCTAGAGTGAAGGGTGCCGGCCAAATGACAGTCTATGTAAGTCCTTGATATTTTGGCAAGCAGATGACCTGAGGTCGCCCTATAATTGGCTGTTTTTCTCTGTGTCACAGACACTCCCACATTTATTGGCAGCAAATTAGCATTGTTTTATGTTTTTTTAATCTAATGTGATTGGACAATCATCAACGTGCTATTTCATGTTCACGTCAATGGATCACAGTTCACACCCACCATTAATGTAACTACAGATGAGCGAGAGCAACTTTTGATAGATGGTAACTTCAAGTGAAACTTCAGAAATCAAAGAAAATCAGCTTATTTCTTTAATGAAACACCCCTTCACAAATCGTTCACTTGAGGAAAAAGAAGATAAAGGAGCTTGGAATCGCAGCAGCAGGCAAGTGATTGAGGAGGACCTTACACATGGACTTCTTCTTGCTCTTGTTATGGCAAACCGAATTGGCTAACTGGAGAAAGTAATGCCTTTTCTGCTTTCCCTGTTTGCTGTTTCAAAGTGTTGGTACCAAAGCATTGTGGACAACAACAGGGGTACGAGACCTAAACATTTTTCTGAGGTTAGAGCATCTAGACCAGTGATTTTCAACCAGCGTGCCACGGCAAAGTGGTGCACCATGATAGACACCCAGGTGTGACATGGAAATAATAGTGTAGCGCACTTTGGTCTGAACCTAATGGGGACAAACTCTGCAATCTGGTCGAGACCTGTCTGAGGAGGACAGGACTTCCTGGAGAAACTGGCATAAAAACAGCCCAGTAATCGCCCTGTTAGACCACTTCAGACATGTCTTCTGGCTGCTAGAGTCCATCTGCCCTGGATACATGGTTGCTAATGAGCCTCACAAGGCTGGTGGATAGTGAGCATATAAGATGAGTGGGCAAAGGGGCAAATCAAAGTGCTCACTAACTGCTATGTCTGCTAATGTTGATCTTGGAGCTCCTTTTAACCAGCTTATCTGGTGGTCCTGCCCCTTCAGACAGTTGAACAGGTGTATGAGAAATACCGTATATGTGTTTGTGGTTTTTAAGATTGTGGCGTGTCTTACAAAAAAATCTTACAAAAAGTGTTACGCAATAGAAAAAAAGATTGGGAAACACTGATATAGACAAAAAAATGAGGCAAAATTGCTTTGGCAGGTTAAGTGAAATGACTCAGTTTAATCAGAAAGTAACTGAGAAATATTAAGGGCTGAAGGAAAGGAGGGCAAAATTTATATTCAAGGAAATCGAGGTCTCCTGATCATAAAGGCAAATTAATATTTAGGTTGGACTTATCCTGCAGGTTTAGTACAAGACAGGTTGGGGGGTAAGTTATGCTGATAGATAGATAGATATCTATGGAGTAACTGGAGTTACAAGTACCTGGAGATTCACATAAATGGCAATCTGGACTGGTGTGACAACACAGTGGTGTTTGGCAGCAGTCTGTACATCCTCAGGAGACGCAGGTATTTAGATGTTGGCAGTAATCATCTGGAAATGATCTACCAGTCCAAAGTATCCAGTGTTGTGTTCTGCTCTATGGTCCCATGAATAAGCAACTTCAGTTTTAAAGACACAAAATACCTGCAAATTAGGAAGCCAAGACTAACCCTAGACACTCTAGAACCTGTTGTGGAAAAGAGAATGGAGACAAAATGGAGGCTGAATGAAAGTTCCTCTCCAACCCCTCCAGGAGGTGCTGTCTTGGGGTACTTTTAGCAACAGGTTCAGTTCCACCACAGTGTGCTAAGAAGGGCCTCTGATGGTCTTTCCTGCCCGCTGCTATCAGGCAATTCAGTGCTTCTACCTGATGTTGCAAACTAACTATCTATCTATCTATCTATCTATCTATCTATCTATCTATCTATCTATCTATCTATCTATCTATCTATCTATCTATCTATCTATCTATCTATCTATCTATCTATCTATTTTTATTATTTGTGCTAATATCTATCTGATTTTATTATTTGTGCTATGTGTCCATATCCGTGATATTTATGTTTCTGCTTCTGTTGTAGATAACGTAGAATCAATTGATTTATCACAGGGGGATCTGGACATCATACAGGCTTGGGCAGATATGTGACTGATAGAATTTAATGTAAATAACTGTAAAATGTTACATGTAGAAAGTAAAAATGTTAGGTTTGAATACACAGTGGGAGGTTTGAAATTTGAAAGTATCCCTTTACAAAAAAGGCCTGGGAATTTAAAGTGAAATGGTCACCACTTACATCAAGACAGTGGACAGAAGCCATGAATAAGTCTAGCAGGATGTTGAGTTATATAGCAGCCCCATGTGGAGTACAAGTCACCTTATGGTTATTCTAAAGCTTTATAACACACTGCCTCATATGGAGTGTTGAGTACAATGTTGATCTTTGGGCTACAAAAAGTATGTTATAGCACTACAAAAAGTCCAGAAAAGAGTAAAAAGGCTGATTCAGGACTGAGAGGTCTGCACTATGAGGAGAGACTAAGGGAGCTGCACCTTTTCATCTTAAACAGATGCAGACAAAGATGACATAAATTAAGTTTTTAAAGTAACAAAAGTAATTTGTATGATGGATGCAATTTATTACATTAGATGGAAACTTGAAAAGAATCAATGTCACACAAATGTTAACATTTTTCTCCTTAAAGAGAACAACAGACAAATGGAAACAGGGACTAAGTAGCATTGTGGAGAGAAGGACTTTAGGACCCTCTAAAATTTAACAATGTTATTTTGGAAAAGATAAGGAGAATAGGATTAGTGAGCTTATTGAGATGAATGGCCTGATCTTGTCACAATTGTTCTGATGTTCTAACTGAGGAGCAGAGCCCTGGAGGAGTTGATGACCAGAGACACAAGACCAGTGGCTTACCTTTATTACGAGCATCAATGAGAGCGGGCTGGAGACTGGCCTGAATGTCCTTCAAGAGGTCTGGTCCTGGTGAGACAACAATAGAGACAGAAGAGACAATTACAGCAGTAAAGGCGCAGATTAACAATAATATAAAATGAGTACAGTGAGGTATACAACCAGAAAAATATTAAAAGCTAACAGACTGCTGCTAATGTGGACTTTGTTTGGCCACAATGAAGAGTTAACATCTGAAAGCAAAGAGCAAACCATCAATGTGTATCTATATTGGGAGTCTAAAATTAAATGTCCAGGAAAGAAGACCCAGGAAATGACACACTGGAAAGTATTAGGAGCAGCAGACATATGTGTGTTTATCATGCTGAGGACAGTAGGAGGCAACTCTTTACTGAGGCCTCAGGTTAACAACAAGGTTGATGTGCATTTGAGGGTGAGACGTCTGAGAAACAAACATGGATGAGCATGAGTGTGAGCATCTGGGGGCATCTAAAGCTAATATTTACACACTGACCTGGGGGATGTGCTATGACTTCTTATTAATGAAAGAAAAAAAATATCACTGAACATCCAGGGGGCTGCAGGTGTAGGCTTATAGAGTGCAGAAGGGCTTACATGCAAGTCAAATATGCAGTTATGACAGGTCACACATAGGTGACAGTAGCACACCAGCTACTAAATAATACAGTGGGACCACTGACCCCTTTAAATACTTTAATAATGGCATAAAATAAAAAATCAGAGGAACTGGAGGAAGTGTTGACATTGAAGGCCATCAACCAAGCATCTCAGTGTAAGTGACAGACCTGACAGTTGTGTGTCCAGTGGCCTACAGACAGTAATGTTGTGTTTTCTGTTCCTGGGTCTCTCACTCTGTTTCTCTTTGTGATTTGCACACATTCAGTGTTTCCCTGTCACACAAGACCCCATTAACTCACCGCCCTCTGTCACCTCCTTCAGTATTCTTGTCATGTTTGGCGACGGAAATCTCGCAAGCTCTTCAGCCAGTGCTTCCCACAGGCTCACCAGTACCACATTGTCCATCTTCATTAGGTCACTGATGAAGGACTCCACACCTGCTTGCCCCTCACACTCTTCTTTGGCTTTGAATCTCTGAATGAAAACAAGTGATCAGAGGGCTACTTTAATAAAGAACACTGGGGGAGCAGAGCAGAGTAGTCAGTATAGGTCTGATGACCTCACAATAACAGAAAGACCTGCTATGGAGGGTCGATCAGTCTCAGATGATTCTTCTGAGCTCACCATCTCTGCTCAGCTCTCTGTGCCTCGTACTGACAGGCAGACCTGCTTACCTTGGCCTCATTGTTGGTGAGGATGTTCTTGGTGACCAGGTTCTGCAGGATACTCGTAATGTCGTATTCAATCACATAAGCCAGGTGGGGCTTGTAGAACTCGGTGATCTTGAGGAGATCCTCATGAGAGAATTTTTTTATTACTTTAGGAAACTTCTGTGTTAAACCTGTGGAAAATAGAAAGAGACAACATGAAGATTAACAGATACAGGTGTGTTGGAGGCTTAGGGATCAGAACTCAGTCTGACATGACCACTTATCTCAATCCTAACTACTGGCCTCATCTATTCACACAGTACATATGAAGGAATGGCATCAACGACAGACTGGACTGATCACAAAACACAGAGGAGTGGCTGTATATTAGAAAGGACAGAGCAGGTCGTTATTTTGAGGAGACTGTGTTCCTTTAACCCTTGTGGGTAGTGACATCCTTTACATGTTCTACAACTCTGTGATGGCCAGTGTGGTGTGCTCGCTCAGTAACATCACTTCAAGATAGGCTCACCAAATCAACATGATGATTGAGAAGACACTCAATGACTGGCAAAAAGCTTAGGTTTGGAGGAGGAATGGAAGAAAAAATTGATTCATTTACAAATTGCAGTTCTGAAGTATGATGATGATCAAATCAGCAGTCTGATTAGAAGATCGAGTTTTAAATGAAGAAAATGCTGATATTCCCATCAACAAAATGTAACCATGTGCAACCACACGTAAACCATACCATGTGATTAATTACTATAGGCACATAAATATCAGTTGCATGCAAGAAGGAATTTGCCATTGCCATGATAACAGTTTTCTGGTGTAGTTATCGAAATCAGTATGCATAGGACTTACATTAACTTTTCCTGCTGCAATAATGACCATACGTGGCTGCTGCACATGGCCATATCACAGCTCAAAATGAGAACATGACTGATCAAGGTTGTCGTCAGATTTTTGCAGCATCATTGCAGTTTAAATCTAAAGCCTGGACTTACTTTGGGATTCACAACGTAAATGGAGAACATGAGATGTTTATTGCCATATGCAAAATTTGCCACGGCAAAGTCAAGTACTGTGGTAATACTACTAATATTTCTGAGCATCTTGCTCAACACCAGCCAGAGATAAATTCTGATGGAGCCAAGCTGGTGGTAATGACAAGAGAGCAACACACACTGGGCACAGCTTTAAACAAAATCCCCAGTACTTGTAATAAGGCAAAATGGATGACAATGTCTACTAGATATTTTATTTGCAAAGACCTTCATCGACACATAGCAGTAGAAGATGCACAATTCTGAAACATGATTTATGCTCTTGAGTCAAGGTGTGATATTCCATGACAACACCTCTTCTCTGATACAACAGTCTCCAAATATACAATGAAGTTAAATCTGAATTAAAACACTTACTCCAGACCACCTGGACCCACTTCAGTTTGCCAATTGGACAAAGATTGGAGTGGAGGATACAATTATCTATCTGCACTACAAGGCTTATTGTCACATAGACAAAGCTGGCAGCACTGTATCAAGGACGTTTTTTTTATTTTTTCAACTTCTTCAGTACCATCCAGCCATCCATATTAAGGGGTGAACTCAGAGATATGCAGGTGGATGAGCCTGTGGTGTCCTGATGATGGACTATCTGTTGGGGCAGACCGCAGTTTGTGAGACTCGAGGACTGTGAGAGGAACACTGGAGCACCACAAGGAACAGGCCGGTCTGCTTTGCTCTTTACTCTGTACACCTCAGACTAGAAATAAAACAGCAAGTCAAGTCAACTGCAGAAATTCTCAGATGATTCTGCACTTATGGGTTGTATTGATAACAGGAATGAGACAGAAGAGAGGAGTCGGGAGAGAAGTTTGTTTCTTGGTGCAAAGAGAATTGTCTGAACTGTAACATCAGCAAAAGCAAGGAACTGATGACTGACGTTCACCTCACCAAAAAGCCTCAATCTCACTACTCAATGAGTGGGTGTAGAGGTGGTCCACTTATACGAGTACTTGGGGGTTCACATTACTGACAGGTTGGACTGGTCTTGGAACACAAAGAAACTATAGAAGAAAGGGCAGAGCAAACTGTTTTTCTTTAGGTGACTGTATTCCTTTAATGTGGGAAGTGACATCCTTCACATCTTCTACAACTCTGTGATGGCCAGTGTGGTGTGCTTGGCTGGTGACATCACTTCAAGAGAGGACCACAAAATCAACATGATGATTGAGAAGACTCTCAATGACTGGCAAAGGTTAGGTTTGGAGGAGGAATGGCAGAAAAAATTGATTCATTTACAAATTGCAATTCTGAAGTATGATGATTATCAAATCAGCAGTCTGATTGGAAGATCGAGTTTTAAATGAAGAAAATGCTGATATTCCCATCAACAAAATGTAACCATGTGCAACCACACGTAAACCATACCATGTGATTAATTACTATAGGCACATAAATATCAGTTGCATGCAAGAAGGAATTTGCCATTGCCAGTATAACAGTTTGCTGGTGTAGTTATTGAAATCAGAATGCATAGGACCACCAAATCAACAGGCCAATTAAAAGGGCAGTTTAAGTTATAGGACACACTCTGGACCCCTGAAGGTTGTAGCAAAGGAGATAATGAACACAAAACTGAGTGCCATTATGAACAATGTTGCACATCCTCTCAGTGACACACCAACACTGAGGATTTTCAGGCAATGAATCCATCAGCAGAAGTGGGTCAAGAAACGTGACTGGAAGTCCATTATACCGACAGCAATACACCTGTATAGCGCCTCACTGGGACTGGGATTGCCAAGTCAGAAATACTGTTTCTTTTTAATTTTCTTGCTTTATACTCTTTCCAGTGTGAATATATGTATTTGTTATAATCTATCTATCAATCATAGATGACCAACTGTTTTTCCAGAGCTGATTGCATTCATCAACTGCTTTCAGCTCTCTTCTACATTTTGCCTGACTCCTTCCCTTTAATGCAATGTCACATTACATGATTTTTGCTTGTGGGGTCTGTTAGATTTGCTAATTTGCTAATCTCATTGCTACGTTATTTCAAATTACACAACTGAACACAGAAGTCCATCTTCCTGCACAGCTATGCTCACCCCTTTATCTGGCATCCTGATGGAGCTGGCAATGTATAAAGGGTTAATAGCTATGGTGCGTTTAGCTGTGGTCTCAGCCCTTTTCTTCTTTTTTCTACTCTGGCTTAGTACATAAAACGTGACAAATCAAACAGACAAGCTTCTCTTCTATTTGTGAGGTTTCTAAAATATGTGTTCCTTATTCCTCATCACTACATTCTATGTCTTGCACTGCCGGCTGAACGTTCACAGCTTCACAGCTCTCACACTCAGTGTCTTCACCTCTAACCAAACCGAACATCACAAATGTTTGATTTTATTCTAGTTAATCACAGACTGTTGGTCTTAGTCGTTGAGTTTGTCACTTTAGATGATCATTTTCATGGAAGCGCATGGCCAACTACCTCTTACAGGCTAATATTATTTAAATGAAAGCTACGACTGAAACTCGCTGAAAGTCATCTAATGTGACATGGCCTTTAGGTGCCTTTTGTGGATTTCTTGATCAATTTTTAGAACTTCAGATAACTGTTCACAAAGTGAAATTAACCATCCATCCATCCATTTTCTAACCCGCTGAACGAATACATCAGCCAATCCCAACCAACACAGGGCAGGAACCAATCCTGGGCAGGGTTAGGGCCAATTTAGGCCAATCCACCTAACCTGCATGTCTTTGGATTGTTTGAACCCGGGTCTCTCTAACTGCGAGGCAGCAGCGCTTGTTGAAATTAACTTTTAAACTAATCAAATATTTAAGGTCTTCTTTGACGTCTTGTTGTCCTACACGCCTTTGTTGAGGTCTGACACTCTCAGCTCATCAAGGTACGCACAGTCATCAGTTCAGCTCAGTTACCTGACTCACTTATCACTTCAGTTTATTTCTCCTTTAAACTTTTTCAGATTTCAACCTTCTCTGACTTTTCTCCTGTAAACAGAAGTTTCCACTCACTTTAAGTGTCCTTAAAAACGTCAAACCACTGAAAACTGATTGGAATTAACAAATGAACTTTCTACCCCATGACAATGTGGATTCAAATATTGTTGTTATAAAGGCTCAACACACTTTGAATTTCAGGAGCAAATAAAAAGTTTCAATATTAAAAGCATTTAAAAAATCATTATACTGAGTTACATTACAAAGCAGTCCATCTACAAAATAAATAGCTCGCAAATAATTTTTTTTTACAAAGTGCGAGGCATAAAGACAGTTTTTTTTTTAATTCGAAAAGAAACACCACCAGGCTTTTCTCACCAGACAGAGCGTCCATGTCTTCATCACATCTCCTTTTCCTGGAGGTCATTGACACAAATTTCTTACACAAGTTGTCTTCACTCATCTTTTGATTTTGTGATCTGAATGGCAGTTTGTCTTCTTTGGGGGCTCCTTTTGCCAAACTTAATGTGACCTCTCAGAAGAACGGGGCTACGGAAATAAGACAAAGAGGACATGAAATTAAAAATAAATGACAAGAGCTGAGCAGAGGGAAGGCAGACTCGGGTCTATCACTATTTTGACAGGAGATTTCTGACAGGGGATGCAAGTTTACAACAAATTCTGGAAGTGAAAATGGATGGATGGATGTGAACCTTTGAGGATGTGATCCACAATATAAATGAGGCCTCAGAATTCAATAACGAGCTGAGACACCTTTGGGACACATGAATTCAATGGCTGTGTCCTCTTGTGGAGACGTCTGTAGAGCCCTTAAGGTTCTTTTGTGGATATGAAACCTGCAAGACGAGGAGGCTGTCATGCTCATGGCATATGATGCCATCATGTTCTCACTGAATATTTCTTGTATCTCAGGCATCTGACAAATGGATATGAGGCTAACAACATTGTTTATAAAAATAAGATTTGTAAATCACTGACACCTCTCATTGACAAAATGATTATTACGTTTAATAACAATATGACAAATCTGCTTTTAGCACTTAAGTCTTGTTGTCAGAGCTGTGCGATAAATCAATTTTATTGATTAATTAGAGTTTTTGATTTAAGGTGATATATAAAAAGTTAAATCTTGATTCCCTTTCCTGGGTAATTCCAGCCAACTCGCCATCAATCTGCCTGCCTCCTCACAAACAAGATGGCAGCAGACGTTAACAAGTGAAAAGCTTGAGTCTACAGCTGGCAGTGTCCCCTCAGTCATTTCAAAGTGGTTCATTTATGTGAAGTGTGACGTCAAACAGACCACCGTCCATTGTAAAGCCACTGAGGCAACTAAAGGAAGCAGCACTTATTGCAGCATCTCCGTTAGAGGCTCACAGCTGAATAAGACAAGAGTGTAGCTCTGTGAGATGTTCAGGATGACAGCAGCCATGAAAAGTCTGCTAAAAAGCTGGTAACAGTAGTGGCGTCATTGTCCCATTGCAGCTCATATGATAAAAGGGATCCCGTGGAAAGAAATGATGAGATGTGGTGATGTTTGACATTATCATTGATACGGTGACCAAATATAATATGAAAAAGCCTGGGGTCATCCACTTGTGGAACAAATCGACCGCAGAGTTGAGCTACCAAGATGAAAGTCTTGTGCTGCAGTAGCCCTGTGACAACAACAGCACACAATAAAACAGAAAGCAGATGGGGAAGGTGTTGTGTTACCCATCAAAGACAGACTTATAGCCCACTTGAGCCATGCAGTTTAACACAAGTTTGACAGCACATGTTGAGACCAATGAGTGGACTCTTCAAAGTGTCTACCACCAAACATCTCACTTCCTCAGTGACCCCACCAGCAGAGTAATCCTCCAGGGTGCTGAAAGGTGCATTGACCTCCCAAAACTCTACCACTATGACTATGGACAGCAGCAGCAACCTGATCAAAGCTCTAAAAGTGAAGGAGGGGACGCACCTGCAGTGCTTTGGAAATAAAATGATGTTTTTATGATTGATTTTTTAATAATGAATTAATTATAAATTGCATTTATTTATCTTGATTGAGTAAATGAAGCAATCAACATTTCAAATTACACCAACCACTTATTTTTATTTCATTTAATTTTGCTCTACCTCCCACAATCCAAAGACATGCTGGTTAGGTGAATTGGCGATTCTAAATTGGCCCTAGTGTGTGATTGGTGTGTGGGTGGGTTTGTGTGTGTCCTGCGGTGGGTTGGCACCCTGCCCGGGATTGGATTCCTGCCTTGTGTCCTGTGATGGCTGGGATTGGCTCCAGCAGAACCCCGTGACCCTGTGCTCGGATTCAGCGGGTTGGAAAATGGATGGATATTTCACCAAACTGCCCACATGAGTCACACGTAGCAGACACACAGTGAAGACACTTGGCGTATGTCCACCTGCACACGCGTGTGTCTGTCTGTCATTAATAAAGAGAATGTTTTCCATACATCAATATAATGTTAAAGGATGAAATATTTTGGTTTTATAAAATCATTTGTAGATATCATTGTCTAGCGCTGTGCGGTTACACTGCGGGTCGTTTCTTCTCTCCTTCTATACTCATAATGGTGTGAAGGACCCCAGGGCTGACTGTGCCACAGGAGTTTGTTTAAAGGTCGTTGTCACTCTTTACCTTCATTTTGAAAAGCAGGAGAGAGATGGCTGTGGTACAAGCTGAGCACCAGGCCCCCACTCACCAGCTTATCACAGAGTCCCAATCTAAGTGGGGTTCAAGACACAGGATGATTGAGCGAGTTCAGCAACAGGACCATTGCCTGGTCCTGGGGTCAGAGAAGAAAAGCAGGCACCTTAAGCCAACATGGCAGGACTTAGACGTATTGAAGTCAGTGAATAAAACTGTGAAATCACCCAGAGACTCCTCTGATGCCCTGTCTGGGGGGCTTGTGTTAGTGTCTCCTACCTCAATCTGGTGCTTCGTCTATTCACAAACAGTATACAACAACATGAGGAGTGAGATAGTCAGCTTACAAAACTAATTAAAATAAAATACACTGGAGTACCTTGATGGAAAACACAGTGACCCTGTCACAGATAAAGCTTTGGAAATGGCCTCACTGGTGACTTCAGGTTCAGGACAGCTTACATACCCCATAAAAAGGTGAAACAGATCAAGATCTGAGATGTTATGGAGATAATGTTTCTCTGACCAAATCACACCATGGCCTGGTCCAGAGAAGGTGAACCAAGAAGAAGCTCAGCAGCCCCAAGCAGAAGAAGAAAAAGAAAAAAAAAAAAAACATAAGGTTACCTCTGTAGAAACCCTCATGGATGTTGTTCACTGTGAAATGCGCTCTGTGAAGTAAAATTAATTTGTAAACCTGATGCTATTTCATTGTTTTTCAGTTTTAAAAGTTTTCAGTGTAAAAGTGGTGTGGTGTTGACAGACACTGACGTGTGTGGTGTGTCGTATTGATTGATGCTCGAGTGATCTGTGGGTCATTCATTGCAAAATGACTAACAGTAATATTAACTAAAACAAAGTGCCGTTACTTTACTGAATGTAACACCTCACCTTACCAATATCTGCTATTTAACTCAAAAAGGTTGTAAAAGTTTGGGGATTTAAAAACATAAAAGATTGGGGCACTTGCATGGAGAAATTGTGAGGCATAAAAACAAAGTGTTTTAGGAAATGAGTGGACAGCTGAAAGAACTTGGACCGGTGACTTAGGGGCACACAAAGGACAAGTGAGAACTTCATCTGGATGTCTCTGTTCATGAAACTGTCTCAGTGTGCTCTCCTCTCATCCATTGTCTGCCTGGTCTTACAGGTCCCACAATGGCTCTGCCCCCTCACTCCTTCATATCTCCAGGCTGTAGATTCTCCACTTGTCCCTCCTGTAAGCATCCATTCTGTTTATTCTGCTAACTCATTGTGTCTCCTCTCACTAGATGACCTACAACTGTCCTATGCTATGGAGTTTGTTCCTGGTCAGCTGCCTCCTGATGACACACCAACATCAGAGAGTATCCTGAGGCTGCTTAGGGCTTCTACTCCTGGATGTCTCCAGCTGGACTGACCAGTAACAGGACTGATGGCTGTGCTTGTGTTGGTGTTGACCTTCTGGCTTACGTGGAGTCAGACAGGATCACTCGGTTAATATGTTCGTTAGAGATGGTCAGTGAATATTAAAGCTTGTGCCCCTTGTGGGTTTGCGTTTTAAAAAGACAGGGCACACTTGACACGAGCTTGAATAGCCTGAGAATGTTAAAAGAAATCGAAGCATCAGTACATGTAATAATGACGGTTACAGTTTTATTTGGTTTGCTTTGGATTAACGGATATTATTCACTTTGGCTGGACAAGTCCGCGGCACAATTTCGAATAACTCTTAGTAAACGAACTTCAAAGGTGATTGTGGAATTTCTCCCGTCAGATTCCCGCTGACCACCGCAGTTCGTCCAGTGCGGGGCTGCGTACGGGTTAGGGTGCCCAGTGTGACGAGTCCACCCAGAATAGAAGGAGCGCACGGCGATGTCGAAGTGTACAACACAGCATAACACTTCACAGGCACAACCGCGGACCTGAAAAGAAAAGGAGCAGACATAGATAGATAGATAGATAGATAGATAGATAGATAGATAGATAGATAGATAGATAGATAGATAGATAGATAGATAGATAGATAGATAGATAGATAGATAGATAGATAGATAGATAGATACTTTGCTGGTGACGGCTTAGGAATAAAATGCAAGAGGCCGCGGATTCAAATGCATTTACTGACACTGGAGGACCTTGTCAAGTCGTGTCGCCTGTCTCTGCTCCAAAACGGTTAAACAAAGTAACCAGTTCGTAATGGGATTACTAAATTGATCTAAACCAATCTAACAGAGGTGTCAGATAAATAAGGAAATGTAAATGTAGAACTATAAAAAGACCGCGAAAAAAATATAATAATAAAAGTAACAAAGTAACGGAATCTCCAGGCCTGTCGGTCTGACTCCGCTTTAAGGTCTTTTCATAACGGGTCAGCACCTCGTCACGTCGACAAAAAAGAGAGAAAGTCTTTTACCTCGAGCTGTCAATTACTTAAAAGATTGCAGGAGACGCCAGCGGATCTCAAAATGGAAAAAAATAAATACATGCAGAAGTACGGAAACTTTATAAATCCGTTAGCCAAAGAGACTGCGACAAATGGCAGCGGTCTCTTTCTTCAGTTTAAGATACTTTCGGTTTCATAGGAAGTTTCTACCCTAAATGGAATGCGGCAGATCAGGCGTGTAAAGCTAAACACCGCCATCTAGCGTTCGCGAGGTCTGCTTGTGCGGCTCTACTCCAATATCTCTACGGCGGCACAGACAGTCGCTGTTGTAAATCCAAATTGACTGACACGTCCTCATCCCATCATCTCAAACCGCTATTCCCGGTGAGGTTGGCAGCAGAACAAGCAGATCAGCCCTGACTCCTCAGCAAACCCCAACCTCCCCAGCTACACATATCGGCTCTTGCTGGAGATTTTACAGACGCTCAAAAGCCAGTGTGATACATCATTCTTCCTGCAATGTCCTGAATGTGCCATTGGGTCTCCACCAATGGGGACGTGCACAGAGCAGCTCAATCCTTATGATATTCCAAAAATACCTCATCAAGACACCGAGTGCAAGCGGCGGAAATGAAGTTAATCCGCAGGGCAAATGGGCTGACACGCGGAGGAATGATGAGTGCAGTTGGGCTTTCACCAAAAGAGTGACGGCTGGCAGCGAGCTTAGCAACTAAGGCACAGGACTTTAAATCTCGAGGTCGCCGCTAGTGTGGCCAGCTGTGTCCAGATTAATGCGTGTGTCACTCGGTAACCGACACCAGTAAGCGACATGGCAGCCCACTACAGAATTATGACGGGAAATCCCGCTTGTTAGGAAAGAAACCTGACGACAAAGCTCAGTGTTTGGTGTGTGTGATGTTCCTGCCATCCTAGATGCACCGTCATTTATATTAACCTGGCACATCCATTAGGAAATTATTAAACACTAATAACTATTCTATTCATTCAAAGCTTAAATGATTAATAATTCACCATTTTAAAACTGTCGTATCATTTGCTCCATCACTTTATGAAATAACAAGCAAAAAAACAAATACATAAATAAATAAAAATGAGTTGTGCTGTCTGAAGTTAAAAGAAAATAATCTGATGGCTTTGTTTCAACTTTAATAAATTGTGTTAATGTGATATTATGACAAACCAGTAATGCCAGCAAATACGATCAGGTTCCATTCAAGTAACTTAAATGATATAAACCGTAAATCTCTCCATTAGTTTCCGCACATGGCCAGACCCATTACACAATGGCACGTGCCTTATCATCAGGTAGGCCCATTTTAAGTGGCACTGTTGTGTATTTTCAGTCGCTGTGAATGCGTGTGTTGCGTTTGACAAGGAATTCCGCGTTGGGCAGAATCTCACCTTGCATAAAATACGGAATTCATTGCAATTTTAAATTAAGTAATATTTTCACCGATACAACTCAGTACACAAATCACACCTTTCAACACCTTCATCGTCTACTCACGGGGGTCTCGTGTAGTCCTTAGAATAACTTAAGCAGAACGAGGGGATCGCTTTGTCGAAATGCGGAAGATAACGGACTTGACTGCTTGAATCCGCTTTAAGGCCTCTGAACAAGGAACCACAAGGCACCACATCGACAAAGAAAGGAAAGTCTCCTACCTCGAGCTCTCGATTATTCAGAAGAACTTCTGGGGACGACAGTGGAGTGGATATCAACATGAAAAATATATTAAAAACTCAATAAACAAAAATAAGGAAACTTCATAAATCCGACACATGCGATTCAATGAGGCTAAACTTGTTTATCTGTGACCTTAAGAAGACCCTTCAGTTTCTTAAAGGAAGTTGTCGCCCTCACAAAAAAGAGCAGAAGTTTTGCACTGAAAGTCAGCGGTGTGATTACATCTGCCGGGTGGCGTTCGCAGTGTCACCTCACGATGATGTGCAGCGCTTCTCTCTCGTCTTCTTCAGCGAGTTATCTGAAATGATTAATGCAGTTCATCTCGCTGGACACTGACCGTCGATAACACAGTTAGGTTTTCTTACGAGGCCGTGACTTTAATGAGCGATCACAGCAGAGCGCCGCCTCGTTTTATTCATTAACTGAGTTAACGAACTTGACTGCTGAATAACAGGACAAAAATTAAAGAAATAGAGCCAGGCTGTCGTCAACTGGCGCACTCGCAGAATATGGAAAAATGGAAGAAAGAGTCACAGAAGAAAAGCCCAGTTAAAGTTATTTAAAAAACAACAGGCCACCTAAGCCGTACTTAATCTGATCTACAGTACAACGATTTTAAAAATTTAACAAAAGAAGTCAGATTAACAATGCATTGGACCTAAAAACATTTAAAACAACTTTAATAAAAGCAGGGCTGGCGCTATGTGCTTTTGAGGGCTCTCCAACCACATCCAGACTTGTTTATCCCCTAAACAAATTCTAAAAAAAATATAGATAGATAGATAGATAGATAGATAGATAGATAGATAGATAGATAGATAGATATGAAAGGCACTATATGATACATAGATAGATAGATAGATAGATAGATAGATAGATAGATAGATAGATAGATAGATAGATAGATAGATATATGATACATAGATAGATAGATAGATAGATAGATAGATAGATAGATAGATAGATAGATAGATAGATAGATAGATAGATAGATAGATAGATACTTTATTAATCACAATGGGAAATTCACATATGGTTTACATATATTGGGTGGAGGTTATAAGGGGGGTGGATTAATAAGGTGGGGTTCAAAAGATGTTGGTCATACAGACTTTATTTTATTTGAATGTTCTTCCCAGTTCTCAGTTAAATGTGTATTTGATGGAACTTGTATGTGTGTAAATCAGAGATGGTGGGTCTTTCCTTCTGACTTGCTGTATATTGCCTTTGATTCCTGAGTGTCCAATCCTTTTTCTCTAGATGATGACACCTGGCAGGCTGGCGAATGCTTAGGTACAAAAAATTATTTTATGTTAGTAAAATAGTTAGTTTATTCGTCAGAGAGATTTATTAGTTAGTTTATAGTCAGAGAGATGCAGAAAGTAGATAAGAGTGCATGGAGATAAGGCGCAAGGTGAAGAGAGAGGTGGCGAAGACTAAAGAAAAGGCGTTTGATGAGTTGTATGAGAGGATGGACACTAAGGAGGGAGAAAAGGACCTGTGAATATAAATAAATAAATAAATAAATAAATAAATAAATAAATAAATAAATAAATAAAGCTATCCTTTATTTAGACTTACTTTAGTAAAATAGTGCATCCTTGGGGGAGCAGACTCCCTGAACACTCTTCAAACTCCTTCAAATATCAATGATACCCCAAGTTCATTTTTACTTAAGTTCCATTTTCTGTGCTTTCCATTAGTTTGAAAGTAAAACATTAATCAGTAACATGGCCAGATTTAATTGGTGATTAGATTATGAATATTAAAAACTGCCAGATGTGGTTACTGGAGGGAGGTGATAGGGAGTGACGAAAAGTGGGGGAATGAGCAGATAGCCTTAAGTTGATTTGAGATTTATAAAAGAACTTGGGTTTTAAAAATGTTTTTTTTTTGGTGTTTACTCCATTTCTGTTTTTCCAGCCTAAGCAATATTTTAGTATAGAATCTGAGCAACGTTTAATACAGTGGTTCTCAAACTGTGGGGCGGGTGCACCGAGGTAACAAAAAGTGGGGCGCGAAGAGGTGAAAAAAAGAGAACAAGAATCAAAAATATGAAAAAGACATCTATTGAAACCAAAACAAATTAACTTGAACTACATTCTGATACTAGAAAAATAAATATAGAGTTAGAGAAATGTCGATAAAAGTTAAGTAGGTATAATAAAATATGCATCTATGATATATCATTAATTTAAAAAGTACAAATTGGTTTTAGTGGGCTCCTTTCAAAAAATCCTTAGGGGGGCGCGATTAAAACTGTTATGAAAACTCGGGTCACAAATACTTAAAGATTGAGAAACGCTGGTTTAATACTTGAGGCCTCTTGTGACATTCTTGTCATATTTTTCAGTGAGAGTACACACTTAATCATAAAGGTGCTTTTATTTTTAAAGAAGGACTGAGCTAGTTCCCCGTTTAACTAACATCATCCTAAAAGATATCTTACATGGTGACAGCATAACCATAATCTTATAAGGCAATCCCATAAACCATAAACATATAAGTTAGATTAAGGTCTCTGAAATTAAAGGACTGTCCTAACACTCTGAAAACCTAAGATGCCAGAGTGATTCTTCACAGCAATGCCATTTTTCATTCACAAAAGACCCACCTACATGATGGTTCTAGAAAGAATCTCTGTTTCTTTAGATGAGTAACAGGCTCCATTAAGTAAATAACTATGACTAGATGATCACAGATATATGGAATACCAATGGCTCAGGATTTTAAAAGAACTCTCACTGCATTCAATAAACCCGGCAGTTTTTTTTTTTAATCTGTTACTGTCCACTAAGTAGCCAACCAAACAGGAAAGATTTTAGTTTTTTTCTACCTATTAGGAAGTTTTTCAAAGCTCAAAGTAGCAACTTCATATGTAAAGAACCCTTCCCAGGATGAAATGGAGCTTTTTCAAGCTATAGATCTATGAAGGACTACACAACCCAGTACAGAACCATAAAATGCCATTAAAGAATTTTTAAACATGTAGAAGAGAACATCACATGTAAGCTGTATGGAATGATTTTCATAATGTCTGAACCATTTGGGTTATTTTTGGTGGCATAAAATGCCTTATTTACACAAGTTTAGTTAATTTGATTAAGGGGCCCACTATTAGTGTGTAAAATATTGTGAAACTGTACCAGTTCTCACCCATTTTTCAAATGTTACAGAAAGACTGGTTATAATGGTAGTTTACATGTCAAAGGTGGCTTTGGTTGAGTTTGCCTTTGATAATCTGACAAACCAACGTCACACCACACACAGTATGATCTGTAAATTAATTAAACACAACACACACACTCACACAGAGAAATGCTTGTATCCTCACCTTAGTTTCTGTAATTTACATTTGGGGTCTCTCAGGTCCTTACACAGTTCAAACACTCCCAAATCCCCCAGTGCATTGTCACTCAGGTTCAGCTCAATCAGTTGCGAGTGTTCAGCAGAGAGAGCCAAGGAGAGAACCGAGGAACATTCAGAGGTGAGATGATATGACATCAGACTGTGGATATAAAGAGAAAGTACATAAAGACATTGAGAAATACAGACAGACACACACACAGATACACACAGTGGCTATTTTAGCTTTTTATTTTCATCTTCAGAAGTGAAGCCCCTGAAGTTGTCTCTGCTGTCAACATTTGCACACATGGCAAGTGTCACCTTACACATGTGAATTACCCATTGAAGCCACTATATTCTAATTATAAGTCCAATATGGCACCTTGCTGGTCACCATCTACCGTAGAGGTGTTCAGCTGTATTTTTTTTTTTGTGTTCAGATGAAAAAGGAATACAGTAAATGGTAACCAACAATAATAACTGATATTTGGTTATTTAAGATCAAAAACAACCGCACCCCACCTGAGATGGCTAATTAAACAGAAACACAATAAGAGAGGAGAGAAAGGTTAGGAGCAGACACTGATAACATAACCAGGACGGACGCCCCCTCGCGGTCTGGAGGAGGCACAAGCCCTCCTCTGGTCCTACTGGGCGTCCTGGCCGGGGACTATATATATATATATATATATATATATATATATATATATATATATATATATATATATATATATATATATATATATATATATATATATATATATATATATATATATATATAGTAAGAGCTGGATGAGAAGGAAGGATGGGGTAAGGCAGCTTTCCAAGGATGCTGCCTCCCCCAAAATGCTAGATGGCATCTTCCGCATGCTGCAGCGGTGCCCCAGATTCCAAGCAGGGCACAATGGGACATGGAGTTCAGCAACACAGCCCTGCTGGGTACCGTGGATGCCGCCAGGGGATGCTGTAGGAAGATGGTGGGGTGTGGGGGTGGGGGTTCGATTCTCACCTAGCCTAGAAATACTAATGGATTACGACAACAGAAGGCCCGAAGTACTTCTGGGCTGATTAAAAACCTGAATTCTTTGTCTTCTTCTGAACTATATAAAGGACTTCTGAAGACCAATTAAGTGAGCCTGAGTCAGAAGGATTTGGAGAATGCTTGCTGTGAGGTGTGGAGGAGAAACAGTATTATTATTGATTTACGTAATTCTGTTTATTGTGGCTGTGGTGCTTGAAAGGCAGTGTTTGAGAAGAAAAAGAATTAAAACTCTTCTTGGTGCTTTTACCTAGTGTCCTGAGTGTCTGTCTGTCTGTTGGGTTTAAAGGGGCAACAGTGCCACCTAACATCCAATATATATATATATATATATATATATATATATATATATATACAGTATATATATATATATATATATATATATATATATATATATATATATATATATATATATATATATATATATATATATATATAGTATATTTTTTAAATGCCCCATCCTGGAAAAAGGAATTGTGTGACTGACTGCATGAGCTCTGCTGTCCTTCAGTTGTAGTAAAATAAGCCACAGGACCGGACACGAGCCTGAGTGTGAATGAGCTCCGGACCCAAGTCGTGGAAAACGAGAGATACAGTAAAGTGATTTAGCAGTGTAACGATTGTGAGTGGGATTTTGTAATTGAGGATGTTTTTCAGAAAGGCACATTCAAAGATATTTTTATCAGGACAGTGTCATTGTTAGGTAGTGTAGAAGTTTGAGATATGAAAGCCGAAGGAGTGCAAATAACACAAGTATAAATTGCAAAGATTATGGAAGATCAGAAAAAATGAGACAGAGAATACAGTACAAGAAAATGAGATGCAATAAAAAGAAATAATTAGAAGGGAGTTGTTTTGCTTGTATTTAGAAAAAATCTGCCAAAGGGATATAAACACATTTTACTTGACAAGATTTCTTAAAATAAGCTAAGTGCTTTGATTGAAATTCTTTTCACTTGGCTTAGGCTTCATTTTTGCAATGTACAAGAACTTGGTAGAAAGAAAACAGAGATTTCTAGATGACAATAAGATACTTGTTATTAAGAAGCATAACTGAAATAAGTATAAGAAAATTAGAAGGTGTGGGAAAGATGTGAGTATATGTGAAATGGAAAAGAATTTTAGGAATAGTTTGGACAATAAAAATGTAAGAGAAGCATGGAAACAGTTAACACAATCTAAATATTTCTGCTTTGAGTTAGTCCCTAACTGGGACTCAGCGGTGACACCAAATGCCTCACTTTCCTCAATTCTGTAAGACAATCCATCCCTGGATCTTTCAATGTATTCTCTGGCAGCCATGCAGACAGACTAATGGACTTTAGCATCTCTGTCATACTTGCCAGTCTGTTCTGTCTATCTGTGATGTCTCCTCCATGCTCTGCACAGACCCTTTCATTACCAGCTGTTAACTCCAATCATTGTACTACGTGGTGTCCTCCCCCCACAGTTCATTTTTAATATTAATTTGAGTTTACAACCATATTGATTTATGTTTTCATGACATGTGTTACTTTTAAAAAATATGAATTTATAATGTCAGGCACTGGCACAAGGCAGCACTCTGGCATGTTAACTATTAGATAAGCTATGACACGTTTAATGCTGACTTCATTATAAAAGAGTGTCATTCTCAGAGGAATTGTTAATCAGAGGTGTTACTGTTAATGATTTTTAACATGGCTGGTTTTTAATTTCTACTTTGAAAGAATCTTAATTACAAGCCAAGTATAAATTGTTGTTTGTGTTGAGATTTCTGTTGTTATTGAGCTGCTGTTGTGTCTTTTAGGTGCCACTGTGACACACAGTGTTCTGACATGGACCCTCATCTATTTGTAGGCCTGACACCCCCTGATGGACACACTAATGTCACCCTCAGTTTCCACAGACAGTCAAACTAAACTCATGAAGGTTTTATTACTCACCTGACTTGTCTGCAGTGTTTTAGCCCCGGCATCAGTCTCATTATGCACTCTAAGGTGAGCTTGGTCTCTGACAGGTTGAGCTCCTCAAGTTCCTCACAGCAGCTGATGATAGAGCCCAGCACAGCACACTCCAGAGGAGATAAAGTCTTGTAAATAAAGTTAATCTTTAAATCCTTCCCAATGGCATCTCTGATTAATCTCTTATTCTGAGTCTCAAAGAGCCACCGACACACTCGCAGAGCTTCACTTTTATCTTGTCTCCATAGCGCTTCTTCAGCTTTCTGCTTCACCCACTCCAGTATCCGCTTTGCTGTTTTCCTCTCAAACCCCCCCAGGATTCCCCCCAGTGTTTTACACAGAAGGTCTGGCCAGTCCTGCCAGGAATCGAGTAAGAATCTCAAACCGGCCATCTTTATACAAGTCCATCTTCTCAAGCAGATCCTCAATGCCCCCTGATGGATCGAGGTAGAAGGAACAGGCGGCCATGAACTCCTGCAGAGTGAGGTGGTAGAATGTGTACGTCGTGTGCTCCAGAGTGCTTTCTCTCTGAAGGATTTCTTTGAGGAACCCTGATAGGAATGGAGAAGGCAGAACTGACTGGAGACTAAAGGTGGACATCTCAAACTTGTCATAAAACACAAGAATTCTGTCAACCACCCCATGATAAGCCATCTTTCCTAGTTTGACCAGAATCTCTCGCTGGTCTTTGGCTTCTCGCTTGTGATTGGTAAGGATGTTGTGAAGGAACATCACAAAGAGCTCAGTGACAGTTCTGGGGGCAGCTCCTCACTCTTCTTCAGGTATAATGAAGTGGCTCTTCAGTACAGAGCAGATAATCCAGCAGTATGAGGAGTTGAAGCACATGGTGTACAGGATGGCGTTCTCCTCCACATACAGAAAAGCCTCAGAGCCCTGATCAGCATCACCAAAGAACTTCTTAAAGTATATCAGCCTTTGTTCAAGGAAGAACCCCAGGATCTCTGCAAATCGATCAACTCTCTTCATGTTCAGGGTCTCCAGGGCTGTTGGTCTGGTGGTTATCAGGACTGTGCAGCCCTTCAGTAATGTCCTTCTGACCAGGCTGATGACCAGGGTGTGGACAGTGAAATAGTCATCTGGGTTTGAGCAGAGTCGCTGCTCTGTGAAGTCCAATTTGTGTTTGTACTCATCCATCCCATCAAATATAAAGAGGAGAGATTCAGGTTTCTGCAGAATTTCTCTCAACTTTGGGTCATTGAGATATTTATAGTGCCTTACAATCAGCCTGGTCAGAGGCATCTGTGGTTCTTTCTCCGTGTCTAGGAGGTTGAGCTCCTTGAATTTAAAAAGAAACACAATAGCAAACCTCTGGTACTAAGTGCCTCTGGCCCAGTCAAACATGATCATCTGGACCATGGTGGTCTTCCCTATTCCAGCCACCCCACTGACCACTACAATGCAGGGAGCTGTCTCATTTACTGAACAATTTCTAAAGAGCTGCTCAGTCCAAATTCGCTCACATTTCACATTTCTCTTTTGTCTGCTTCTCTATCAGCTGTGCATGAGTTGTTCCCATCTTCTCAAGTTCATGGTTCCTCTCACTGTATGTTCATCTGTGCTGACCAATGACCATTAGCTCTGTGTGTGAAGTCTCCAATCCCAAAGCTCTCATGTTTGTGTCACCAGGAGAAGGCTGATCCTCCAGAGTCCTTGTGGATTCAGACACACCACCTCTGTGTCTCTTATAGAGGCCTGAATGTCACAATGAAAACAAGTAAAGAAACTGAGGAGCAGAAGAATGGACAAGCAGCTGACTAGAGACAGGAGATCGGGGGTTACCTTTAATATGAGCCTTAATGGGAGGGGGCTGGAGACTGGCCTGAAAAAAGTTTGGTCCTGGAGTGACAACAATAGAGAAAGAAGTGACAATCAGAGCATTGAGGAGGAAGATTAACATAAGTATGTAGAATTATACAGCAAGGTGGACCACCAGATAAACAACGCCAAAAACAGAATGTAGCTAATGAGAACTTTGTTTGGCCACAATAAAGGGTTAAAGCCTGAAGACAGCAAACAGACCAGTAATGGGTGTCCATGTTGTGAGGTCTGTGATTAACTATCAAGAAAGGAACAACTAGACAGCAACAATTTTGTGCTGAAAATAGCAGAAGGTATGTAACTTTAGGAAATGGAAACTCAACGCTATGATCTTCACATATAATTGATGGTGAAACCTTTGTAAAAAAATATAAAAGTAAAATAAAATAAAAAAAACCTGTCAATTACTGAATGATTTAGGAAGGTGAAAATGAAGGCACAAAGCAAAAGTCTACACACACCAACCTGAAGGGGACGCTAGAGTCAGGATTGGTGATAAACAACAAATCATGTGAATCCTGTTAAAGAAGGGGAATCAAATATTATTGAACACCCAGGTGGGCTGTTGGCTCTTAAAGGGCAGAAGTGGAAACATGCAAGTCAAATATGCAGCCGTGATAGGTTTCACTGTGGTGTCAGGAGCACATCAACTCCTGAATCAATATGGTGTGACCGCTGACCCCTTTCGTGTATCTATTAAAGTCTGTAAAGAGAACATCTGAGAAACTGGGAAATTATTGGTGTTCGGAGATATGAAGAAGGCATCTCAATGTAATCTAGGAAAAGTATGGTGAATAACTTACAGGCAGTGACATTTTGTTTTGTGTTCACATGTCTCTCCCTCCGTTACCCTTCCTCGTGTCACATTTTCACTGTCATGTAAGACACCACTAACTCACCTGCCTCTGTCACCTCTTTCAGTATTCTTGTCATGTTTGGCGATGGAAATCTCACAACTTCTTCTGCCAGAGCCTCCCATAGGCTCACCAGTACACCTCTGTCCATCTTCATTATGTCACTGATGAAAGACTCCACATCTGCTCTACCCTTATGCTTTTCTGCTGCTTTGAATCTCTGAAAAACAAGCAAGTGACCAGAAGGCCAGTTTAGAGATGACCACTGGGGGAACAGAAAAGAGTGGTCAGTCTGGTTTGATGACCTCACAAAACAGAAAGACCCACTATGGAGGGTCAGGCAGTCTCATCCGATTCCCTTGAGCTCACCATCTCTGCTGAACTAAAATGCAGACCTGCCTACCTTAGCCTCATTGTTGGTGAGGATGTTCTTGGTGACCAGGTTCTGCAGGATACTCATGATGTTGTATTCAATCACATAGGACAGGTAGGACTTATAGTACTTCGTGATCTTCTGGAGATCATCATAAGAAAATGACTTTATAACTTTAGGAAACTTCTGTGTCAAACCTAAAGCAGACATAGAAAACACAAAAATGAAGAGCTGCAGTAACAGATGAGACTCTGTGATCACAGGTTAGTCTGACATAACTGCTGGTCTCAATCTTAGCTGATGGCTGTGCTTACAGTAAGTATGTTTGAGACAAACTATTTGTTCAGTGTACACGTTCTAGTGTTTCATTTCTTTCTCCTAAAACTGTATGACAAAAGACGTTATCTCTTGTGTCTTTATCACCACTGTTCTGTGGAGTGACAAAACCATCCATCTCTAAGCAAGCCATTCTACCAGTCTTGAGTCACCATCTTTTTATGTTTTACTGGTAAGGTATTTTTACTAAAACACCATGACAATATCCAGTGCTCCCAGCATTTCCAGTCATGTCTCACCCAAATGTGTGACATGATCTTTTGATCACCACTCTGACATCAGCCTCAGACCTGGACCAGACCAGATTCTCAAACTGTTTTTGCTCAATAGTTCCACATTTTTTGGTGTCCCAGATAGACTTAATGAGTTATCAGATGGTGTATCAAATATCTTTATAGATGTTTGAAAGCCATTTTCCACATCTTCACCAATCTCTGCTTACACAAAACCATGAAATTCATAGTCTGCTTCAGCTACTCCTGTCATCTCCTACTTTAATACAGAGACCACCTTGCTAGGACTGCATGACAGGCCTCTTCCTTCTACTTGTCATTTTTCATTAAAAGTGGTGTACTACAGTTTGACCTTTGGGTTGTCACCGTGATGGACACCTGTTTCACCAAACCCCCATGAAGTTGGAATCAGTGCTGAATTCCATGATGATTATTACAAAACATTCAGTTAGGTTTGTTTATCCTCCTGTTTGTGTTGTCACATCCCAGGTTAAAACTCTCTCTAATGACATCCTGTAAACTCCTGGTCCTCTGCTTAACTATTTGTTGCATTTTCTCATCTTTAGTAAAGTGACCAATCAAACAGCAATAAAATCAATGAAACATAGAAGGACTTGCAGTTGCTACTAGGATGTGATGTGAAGTCTCTGTCCCCGACAGTCTAGAAGCTGTGAACCCAAAAAACATTTTGAAACCCCAACCTAACTTCACGCAGCATCACACCTTCACCCACAATTTGATCCAAAGACCTGACCCTGATGACAACACAGATGTTATTCTTATGACCTTTGAGAGAAGTAGAAGAGAAGAAATCAAGTTGTCATCAGTGGCCCAAAATGTCCTGAATAAATACACAAAGAGGCAGATTAAATTTCATTTGGAAATTTGAAAGGGTCATAACTGGGACATCAATAATACATGCACCAAAATCAAAACAAGAAACTGGGGTTGTAGTCAGAGGAAGCAAGAGCAGAAGTCAAAGCAAGAAGAACATTCAAAATCAATCAGAAATCATAGCAAGTGCTTTCAAAAAACTGTTTGTTATCAGCTCAGATAAAGAAGTGTACTCTTGGCTGTCCTATTAATTCACGGCCTCGTGAAACAAAGGTCACAACATCTAAGGACACACCTCTAACAATGGAATCCCAAAATGTCAAAGACAGCAAAAGAAACATGGCTGCCAAAACATCTAATTAATAGACATATTTTAAAGTAAGCAGAGAAATCATAAATAAGAGAAAGAAGTAAGTTTCAAGTAGAAAAGCTGTAACAGATTATAATATGCAGCACAAAAAAGGTGCTAGATCTCAAAATGTGAGAAAAGGGTCAAAGCAAGAAATATAAAGGAGTCCACTATAATAGCGTAGTGTCTTTCTGAAGGACATCTAGGCAGGTCTCTATTTTAACACAGGCGATCAGTGTCCTCAAAAGTTCAGCAAACATTAACTTGGTGTGCTGGGTAAATTGTCATCTCTCTCCAATGTGTAGTTCCTGAAACCTCAATCTATCAAACCAAACGTTTGTTACTGCCCTCATTTATATCATTTATTTCAGTGAAACTGTTTTTGTTTAGAATGATCTGAATGTAAACTAAAGTTTCTGAATGACTGACTACTGCGACTTAGACCATCTGTCATTTTGTGGACCATTTCTATCATTTTTGTTTTATTATTTTTATTTTATGAATAAAATAAAGATGTCCCTAAACTGTACCTTGGCTGTTTTAGATTAGGATTCCAAGGATTAATAAAATAGCACTGAGAGGTCAAACTTTTAGTTGTAAGGCCCCGAAGCTGTGGACTGACCATCCTGCTAATATAAAAGATGCCCCTTCAGTCTCAGCTTTTAAATCAGGCTGAAGATTTTCATATGGCACACCCTGACTAGAGCTACTGATTAGCTGCGCATGCTGCATTTCTGTTTATCAGTCATTTGATCAGAGCTATAAGTATCACAGTATTTACAAACCGTTACTAACCCTCCTCTAGTCTGTTTCTCTTCTTGGTATCCTGATGTGGTACTTGTTGCCAATGCTCTACTGCAAGGCTGATCTCTTGCATATGGAAAAGTCATCTTGGATAAAGGAGCATTGGAATCATTGGACAGAAAGATTCTCTCATCAGATTGGAGGGCCAGCACAGACTCCACTAAAGAATAACAAGAAAGAGGGTGGGCAGCCAGTTGGCCGAGGTATCCAGGAATGTATCTTTGGTTTTTACCTCCTCTTGTATGATTTTCATCTCGACTGTTGATGACTAGCCATAGATCATCGATTAATTAATGGACAGATATTTTATTTAATCAGTTCTACCTTATTGTTCTTTGTGTGTTTTATGTGTATACCTATTTTGTATTTAGTAATTAATATAAATTTATACTTGTATTTTGACTGAGAGTTGCTCATAGAGCTCCGTGTCTGCAATCAGTGAGGAGCGCTACATCAAAAATAAGTCATATTGTGGTACTGAATTGTATTCAACTTGTTTGACATGGACACCTCGCAATACTCACCTTGGGAAACCTTAACACCTGCAGGCTGAACACCACTGGGGTCACAGCTCATGATCTGCTCACAAATGACCACCACTAGGAGGACCACAAAAGATTGCTTTCCGGTTTCATGCAGGATCTGATTAGACAGGACCACCGCTAACCCCTCAGTGATTGCTAGTGTCAATAAATACAGGATGGTTTCACTGAGGTAATAACCAATTTCTTTTTAATCTGTGTAAATTTATTTTTAGATAAAGCATACATAACAAACATTTAGTTTTAAAGGGAATGAAATCCTACCACCTGAATAATCCCAATGATAGCCAAACAATGAGTATTCATATCAATAAGTTCACATTTAATCAGTTACAGAGTCAGTAAATGGTGCAGGTGACAAAAGCCAGATGAGCCTTTACAGGTGGTACATTTCAGAAGGAGCGAGACCCTGAAGACTCCTCAGGAGGATTACACAGCAAGCTGCCTTTCAGAAGAGCCAAACAGCCAAAAAGAGACACTCTAAAGAACCCCAGAATAATCTCACACTCTCATTTTTATACATTGTCTTGGTGGCTGGTCATGTAAGAATTATAGAAAAAAGCAGTAGTTGTATTATAAAAATACTTGGACCACTGATATCTTATCCATGGTCACACTACTCACATTAAATGTCACTAAATTAGCTAATAAAAAGATTGACTAACTGAAAATGTCCTTATCTTCTGTCCCCCATAGCAGCATGCTTAGTTTGCTTATATGTCACTAGTTTATTCATCAGCCTATTTAGGTACATCTCATCAGCCCTAAAACTGCTTTATCATTGGAAAACATTTTACTGATCCCAGTCATGTCAGCTTTCTTAGCTTTCTCATATGTGCTACTATATTCCTTTTAAAGACATTTTCTTCTCTAATTAATCCAATAATTGATATCAGCATATCACACACGTTAATTTTTGTAAGTCAAATGACCACATAACACATAAAGCAATTTCTGACCCAAATACACTTACCCACTGTAACAGATTGACCAGTGTCCCAGCCAATGAGGACTACCTTCCCTTACCTAGGCCAACATAATGCACCAGCATTACAGCAGCAAACAATGAGAATCCCATACCCAGCTGAGATGACAAAGGAGAAAATGGATGAAACATCCGGACTGGGATAAGTAATGGACTTTTTCATGGTTGGGATAATATATATATGGGACAATGGTAGATGGCCTATAATATGCAGATTGTTCCCCAATACACTGGGTGGCAGCATCCCTTATGGCAAACCCTGATATGGATGCCTGCAGGGCACCATGGGAGTTGTGGTCCAATAAACCTCCCCTGTTGGGTTCAATGCGGGATGCCCAGGGAGCTGGTAAGAAGTAGAGACTCAGATTCCACCTGGAGCAGAAGTGCTTTCTGAGACAAGCAGTTGGACTGAAAGTACTTCTGCCTTGGGCCTTAAAATAATCTTGACCCCTCTGCTTTTGAAAATTTTAGACCCATCTCTAACCTGCCCTTCTTAAGTAAAATTCTAGAGAAGGCAGTCATTTTGCAATTAAATGACCACCTCAATAAACCTGCTATTCTTGATAAATTTCAGTCGGGTTTCAGAACAAATCACAGCACAGAAACTGCACTTGTTAAAGTAGAAAATGATTTGCAGGTGAATGCAGACAGAGGCCATTTATCTGTTCTCATCCTCTTAGATCTGAGTGCTGCATTTGACACCATTGATCACAATATTCTTAGAAATCGCCTTAGTCAATGGGTGGGCCTCTCTGGCAGTGTCTTAAATTGGTTTGAATCCTACCTGGCAGGGAGAAAATTCTTTGTTAGTTGTGGTAATTACAACTCAAGACACATGATATCCAATATGGTGTTCCACAAGGCTCTATCCTGGGTCCGCTGTTCTTCTCAATCTACATGCTTCCGTTAGGTCAGATTATCTCAGGTTACAACGTGAGCTACCACAGCTATGCTGATGACACACAGCTGTACTTATCTATAGCACCTGATGACACCGACTCTCTTGATTCAATAACACAATGTCTTACTGGTATTTCTGAATGGATGAATAGTAATTTTCTCAAACTAAATAAAGAGAAAACTGAAATTTTAGTGATTGGCAATAATGGATTCAATGAGGTTATCAGAAATAAACTTGATGCATTAGGATTAAAAGTCAAGACGGAAGTAAAAAACTTAGGGGTAACTGTTGACTGTAACCTGAATTTTAAATCGCATATTCATCAGACCACTAGGACAGCATTTTTCACTTAAGAAACATAGCAAAAGTTGGACCTCTTATATCATTGAAAGATGCTGAGAAATTAATTCACGCTTTTGTTTTCAGTAGACTAGATTACTGTAACGCACTCCTCTCAGGACTACCCAAAAAAGACATAAATCACTTGCAACGAGTGCAGAATGCAGCTGCTAGAATTCTAACTAGGAAAAGAAAATCCGAACACATTTCTCCAGTTTTGATGTCACTACACTGGTTACCTGTGTCATTCAGGATTGACTTTAAAATTCTGCTTATGGTTTATAAAGCCTTAAATAATCTGCTCCATCTTATATATCGGAATGTCTGACACGTTATATTCCAAATCGTAACCTTAGATCCTCAAATGAGTGTCTCCTTAGAATTCCAAAAGCTAAACTTAAAAGAAGTGGTGAGGCGGCCTTCTGCTGTTATGCACCTAAAATCTGGAATAGCCTGCCAATAGGAATTCGCCAGGCTGATACAGTAGAGCACTTTAAAACACTGCTGAAAACACATTACTTTAACATGGCCTTCTCATAACTTCACTTTAACTTAATCCTGATACTCTGTATGTTCAATTCATCATAATAACTATTCATGGTGGCTCTAAAATCCGTACTAACTCCTACTCTCTCTTCTGTTTCTTTTTCCGGTTTCTTTGTGGTGGCGGCCTGCGCAACCACCACCTACTCAAAGCATCATGATGCTCCAACATTGATGGACTGAAAGCCAGAAGTCTACGTGACCATCATCATCAAAGTCCTTCCATGAGAACCCTAAATCCAAAGAGGACTGTTTCATTTATGTTAGGTAGAATGCCCAGAGGGGACTGGGCGGTCTCATGGTCTGGAATCCCTACAGATTTTATTTTTTTCTCCAGCCGTCTGGAGTTTTTTGTTTTTCTGTCCACCCTGGCCATCGGACCTTACTTATTCTATGTTAATTAATGTTGACTTATTTTATTTTTTACTGTGTCTTTTATTTTTCTATTCTTCATTTTGTAAAGCACTTTGAGCTACATTTTTTTGTATGAAAATGTGCTATATAAATAAATGTTGTTGTTGTTGTAAAGGAAGCCCTCCACTTCACCGTTGGAGTCGAAAGAGGAGAGGAGATGGACAACACTCACAATGGGAGAAGTGGAAGGGAGAAGAAGAAAAATGGATTGTGCAGTGTGAAAGTGGGTACACAGTTCAATAAATACTTAAACCCGGGGACTTGTGTCTGTGGATGTTGTGTTCTGAGGTTTTGAGGCTCAGTGACGCCCCCTACTGGCTGCATCATGTACTGTTATGGATTATCAAGTGTACAGTTGTAGTGAAACGTTTCCTTCCACAACTGTTTATCTACTGCTTATCAAATTTATCAACCATCCTCAGCCCTCTACTTGACTTTGCCTGCTTCTTCCCTCTTGTGCTTTTTTGTGGCTTCCTTAGTTGTCTTCAGGATCCTCAGAAAACTGCTCACAAACTAAACATTTTCTTTTAAAGCATTTAAATGACACTGGAATTCTATGGCCACTTGTTTTCTTACATGCACTTGCTGAGGACTGACCTTCTAATCTAACTAAACTAAATGACCTCCTGGCCAGGCATTTATGTCAATAATCAGTTCAATTTACGTTACCTTTAAACTTTTACAGATTTTATCCTTCTCTGACTTTCCTCGTGTAAATAGACACTTTCACTCACTTCAGATGTCCCAAGCTACTTTAAACAGATGGCATCTGTGAGGAATTAACAATGAACCTTTGACTCAGAACTCACTAAACGACTGACCCGAGTCCCAGTTGACACCCCACACACCCACTTCAATGACCAATTTGGTCATTAAAACATCAACAGACACAACAAACTTCTTACATTACAGTCAATGATACAGGCAAGCGGGTCATTTAGTGAACATCCACAAAGCAAATTGTAGCCGCCTTTGCATAAGGCGAAGTCAGGCACGGGTAAGAACGCGTGTCAAAGAAATCTCACAGTCCAAATGTTTGTTTTTAAAATATTTAGTGAAAGTTAAAAGCAAATAATCAATACAAGAATAAAAAGAAAAATAGTTACACACATAGAATACAGGCAAAAAAAGGAAAAATATATCTTCTATAAACTTAGCTTTTCTTGAAAAGCTTTGGTTATTCTGTACTTAAAGGTTCTTTCTTTCTATACTTAAAGTTTCTTAATTTCTTCTTCTGTATGCCTAAACATGCGGTTCAACATTTAAATCTTTTATTTACGTGTTACTTCACACTCAAAAGGCCCGTAGGCCGTTGGCACATAGACATGCGCCTAAGCAAGGTCACGTGCATAAGCACGAACGCGAGCACAAACAAGGACACGGTTAAAAAACCGTATGCCTCTGTACCTTACACAAGGCGAGGCTAATCACTAACTGAAGAACATTGTTAACTCAAAAACTGTTAAGAAATGACAGGAAAATACCAACTCAATTCTATTCACGGGGGTTATAGGAACCTCCCATATTCTATGCAATATCATCTAATAAATATTCATACATTTTATAGAACTAGGAAAATGGCTCTTACACAAATAGTATGTCAAAGTAAATAAATGAGACATTCTGTTTTACATAAATTGTTTGTGGTTTTAAAACAGATTTAAAAGATGTTTTATTTAAATTAAAAAAATAATTGTCTTGCCAGACAGATCATCAATGTCTTTATCAGATCTTCTTTTCCTGGAGATCATTGACACAAGCTTTTTACACAAGCTGTCCTCACTCATGTTTAGATTTTGTTATTACAGAGGCAGCTGGTCGTCTTCGAGGTCTCCTTTCATTAAAGTTTGCAGGCTGGGAACAAGAAACAGACAACATTAAAATAAATAAAAAAATAAAATAAGAAAAATAACAAGACTTGAGCAGCAAGAAAGAGCAGACTCAGGTCTATCGATCATTTGGACAGGATGTATTGATTTTTTTGATTTCATGATCACACCTGTCAGAACAGAGTAGAATCTGTTTTCTGTTTTTTATATCTTTTCCGGCCTGCAGGTGGAAAAGCTCTGTCTATAAATTGTATGTACCTGAGATGGAATCAGAGATCAATATGGCTGGTAGAAAATAAAGCCCAGTATGGGAGATTTTTTAATGTAATATTAAGACATTAATTGTAAGCACATTGTCTTGGAGCAGGATATGTTGTGTGCTGTAGACATTTAGAGTAAAAACCCACAAACCTTAAAATTCACCTAAATTTCATTACAAATTGGCCCATTTTGGGCAATAAAAGGAAAAGATGAAAAGTGTCATCAGTCAGCACACATTTGTTTAGTAAAAATGACACAGAAAATATTTAAAAAACTATAAAATTGTATAAAATTCAGTCTCCGGATTTGATTATGTTTGTTTTTAGACAAAAACAAAACCAGATAGTAAACCAAATAGTGTAGTAAGCTTCCACTAACATTAAACTCATATTGTATTCAAACCCGTTAAGTATACAGTTCTGTCTCATTGTGATACAAAAACTAAACTCCATATAAGCTCTTTAACCAGACCATAATTACTAAAACTAAAACTGAAACTAACAAATATAAAGATAAAAATAGAAATGTCTTTGTGTAATAAAAGCTAAATTAAAACTAAAAATATACAATGAAGAAAAACTAAAACTAAACTGAATTTCCAAGTAAGGTTAGAAAAAATGTAGAAATAAAAAACTAATATAAAAAGGCATAACTGTAATAACCTTGGTTGAGAGAATCTGCTATTTTACTGTCTGTATCTTTTACTACTAAAATACTAAAAGAATCTCTTAGGGTCGTCTTTCACCTAATCTGCTATATTTCTCTCTAACAGCTTTTTAGCCTCCCTAATATCCTTCTTAATGGTTGCTCTCATATTCTCATATGCTCTACGATTCACTTTGCAGTCATTAGTCTTATACACCTTATTCGTTTGTTTTTTTCCTTTGCAGCTTCATTTTTAACTCTTTATTTGCCCACTGCAGACTTAAAAATAAAATCCTACTAAATCCAAATGTAGGTGTTTACCTGTCCTGCATTATATGTAAAATGTTTTTAAACCTGTGCCACTGCTCAACTGTCTGAACACTTAAAAGCTTATCCCAGTCTATCCTCCTTAGACTGGGGTTGATGCCCCTGGACAGTGTGCACCCTTTACCTTATGCCTTGTGACCGGGACCCACATATTTCTACCTGTGTGATCTAGAGTCTCCTCCCATGCCACCTTGGGGGCTACACATTATCTCTCTTAAGAACACTTGGGCCAGGACCACTAATTGTCTACTACAACTCAAGCCAGCAAACTCCTCCTCCAGTTCAGTGACCCTGAGCTGAAGGTGCTGGATCAGCTGGCATTAACTGCAGATTTAGCCATAATGGAAGACTGCTGGCTCCTCCAAGCCGTCTTCTACAAAGGTCAATATCCAACAGGAATAGCATTGTACTGACCTCATTATTAAAATTTGAGTTAGGATTACTAAAACTGCCTGAACTTTTTAAGAATTTTATTTTATTAAAATTAAATGACTTAACTTAAGTGGTAGAACTAAGAAAATTAAGCCCAAGAAATTATATTAAAGAACTGATACAGTTATTTTACAACTTCTGGTCTTCGCCTAACTTGGTGCTCCTATTATTACTAACTTAAAAACCCTTCACTCTCACTATTTGTACTCCTTCATATTAATGGACTCTTCTACTGTTGCCCTCTTAACTGCTATGCTTTCCTGACCTCTAAGAATTGTTAAATGTAGAAAAACCTGCTTAGTGAATATCCACTGCCTGTTCATTTCTTATTATCTTGTCTCTTTTCCTTTCCTCTTCTTGGTGTCCTTCTGTGGCACTTGATTCCACTGATTTACTTCCAAGCTGCCTTCCTGTCCACGGAAAAGGCACCAGAAATGCATGTTAGCCTTGAAGTCCAAGTATGAATCCAACAGTTAAAGGACTCAGTTGCCCTTAAGGCCTGTCATATTACATGATTTGTCTGGCTTCATTTAAATAATCTTAGCAGCTATGGTACACCAACTCTCTTCTTCTTCTTCATTTGGATGGCAGACTAATGGCCCTTCCACTTTCTCTCTACCTTAAGTAGCAGTTTTGTGGTTTACAGAATGACCATGCACTTAAGTTTATTAGAGCCGTCATTTACTCATCCGCTCTACAGACAGCACACTCAGCCTCTCACTTGTGCCATGGAGCTATGTTCAACAGTCATGTAGTCAGGAATCTCCAACTAGCCTATGATCTGCCCTAAAAAATCAAAACTGGCTCTGTCTTTGCCTGTTATACAGTAAGTGACTGTGGACCCCCAGAACTTCATTATTACTAGTAATCCTGTTGAACGGAGCTTTTGTTTTGCTCAATTGGCAACTGGTCTGATTTGGGTGTCAATGTTGATAAATATCATTGTATTATCATGGATTTTGTATGACTTGCCAAGTCTGTTACTAGGTTGATCTACTCTTCGACCTTAAGATTAAGATACACATACATATAGGTATCCTGTAGGCAAAATCTCAGGAGAAAGCATAATGTTCAGTCATCCTGCATTATTCTACTTAGAACATTCACACATAGATATTCTTAATCAGACAATGGAGTCTTAATACGTCTCACAATATTCTATAGGATTCTTTACTTAAGAACTTATAATCATCAGCACTGACAAACATACAGGTGTCATCATGACACAATTCAAAGTGCAACTATTTTGCTTGTGCCACTTACCAACCAAACAATATGCCCTGGTCTTCCCGTAGTTGTATCTTCTTTCTTCCCCAGTACTTCCTGGTGTGGCGGAAGTGCTAGGCTCAAGTTTCTACAGGCACGGGCGCCGCCTGGCGGTGGCCACGGGCCCTACAGGGTTGGACTTCCAAGCCCTCTACCCGTGGCCCCCAACATATCTAGGGCGGTCGCCCCAACATATCCTCCTCCGGTCGTCCTGGGTGTTCCGGCTAGGCTCCACCCTCAGCCGGATGCCACAATATATATATATACACACACACACACACACACACACGCACACACACACATTTAAACATATATACATATAAACATATCAACATATACACATATGTACACATACACATATCTATATATATATATACACATATACACATCTACATATATATATATATATATATATACACATATCAACATATATATACACATACATATACTGTACATACATACATTCACACACACATATACATATATACATACAAACAGATAAATATACATATATAAACACACATACATACAGTACAGGCCAAAAGTTTGGACACACCTTCTCATTCAATGTGTTTTCTTTATTTTCATGGTAGATTCTCACTGAAGGCATCAAAACTATGAATGAACACATGTGGAGTTATGTACTTAACAAAAAAAGGTGAAATAACTGAAAACATGTTTTATATTCTAGTTTCTTCAAAATAGCCACCCTTTGCTCTGATTACTGCTTTGCACACTCTTGGCATTCTCTCAATGAGCTTCAACAGGAAGTCACCTGAAATGGTTTTCCAAGTCTTGAAGGAGTTCCCAGAGGTGTTTAGCACTTGTTGGCCCTTTTGCCTTCACTCTGCTATTTTGAAGAAACTAGAATATAAAACATGTTTTCAGTTATTTCACCTTTTTGTTAAGTACATAACTCCACATGTGTTCATTCATAGTTTTGATGCCTTCAGTGAGAATCTACCAATGTAAATGGTCATGAAAATAAAGAAAACACATTGAATGAGAAGGTGTGTCCAAACTTTTGGCCTGTACTGTATATATATACACATACATACATACATACATACATACACGCATATATATATATATATATATATATACACACAGACACATATACAGTCATGTGAAAACATTAGGACACCCTTTGAAAGCATGTGGTTTTTGTAACATTTTTAATAAATGGTTATTTCATCTCCGTTTCAACAATACAGAGAGATTAAAGTAATCCAACTAAACAAAGAAAACTGAGGAAAAGTCTTTTCAAGATCTTCTGTAAATGTCATTCTACAAAAATGCCTATTCTAACTGAGGAAAAGATAGGACACCCTTGCCCCTAATAGCGAGTGTTACCTCCTTTGGCTGAAATAACTGCAGTGAGACGGTTCTTGTAGCCATCTACCAGTCTTCGACATCGGTCTGAGGAAATTTTACCCCACTCCTCAATGCAGAACTTTTTCAGCTGTGAGATGTTTGAGGGGTTTCTTGCACGTACAGCCCTTTTCAAGTCACCCACAGCATCTCAATGGGATTCAAATCTGGACTTTGACTTGGCCATTCCAGGACTCTCCATTTCTTCTTTTCAGCCAATCTTTGGTTGATTTACTAGTATGTTTTGGGTCATTGTCATGTTGCATGGTCCAGTTCCGCTTCAGCTTTAATTTTCTAACTGATGGTCTCACATGTTCTTCAAGCACCTTCTGATACACAGTAGAATTCATCGTGGATTCTATGATGGTGAGCTGACCAGGTCCTGCTGCAGCAAAGCAGCCCCAAACCATGACACTTCCACCTCCATGCTTCACAGTTGGTATGAGGTTCTTTTCTTGAATGCTGTGTTTGGTTTACGCCAAACATGTCCTCTGCTGTTGTGTCCAAATAATTCAATTTTGGACTCATCTGTCCAAAGAACATTATTCCAGAAGTCCTGGTCTTTGTCAACTTTATCTCTGGCAAATGTCAGTCTGGCCTCGATGTTTCTCTTGGAAAGCAAAGGTTTCCTCCTTGCACACCTCCCATGCAAGTTAAACTTGTACAGTCTCTTTCTGATTGTAGAGGCATGTACTTCTACATCAACAGTAGCCAGAGCCTGGTGTAGTTCTCGAGATGACACTTTAGGGTTTTGGAGACCTCTTTTAGCATCTTGCGGTCTGCTCTTGGGGTGAACTTGCTGGGGCGACCAGTCCTGGGCATGTTGGCAGTTGTTTTGAAAGCCCTCCACTTGTAGACTATCTTCCGGACAGTGGAATGGCTGATTTCAAAATCTTTGAGATCTTTTTAAATCCCTTCCCAGACTCATAGGCTGCTACAATCTTTTCTGAAGTCCTCTGACAGCTCTTTTGTTCTCACCATGGTGCTCACTCTCACTTCAACAGTCAGGAGCACACCAAACTAAATGTCTGAGGTTTAAATAGGGCAAGCCTCATTCAACATGCAGAGTAACGATCTACTAATTATGTGCACCTGGTGTGATATACCTGTGTGAGATCTGAGCCAATTTAAGAGGGAATACATGTGAGGGTGTCCTATCTTTTCCTCAGTTAGAATAGGCATTTTGTAGAATGACATTTACAGAAGATCTTGAAAAGACTTTTCTTCAGTTTTCTTTGTTTAGTTGGATTACTTTAATCTCTGTATTGTTGAAACGGAGATGAAATAACCATTTATTAAAAATGTTACAAAAAACCACATGCTTTCAAAGGGTGTCCTAATGTTTTCACATGACTGTATATACATATACATACATATCTACATATATACACATCTACATATATACACACATATATACAGTATACATATCCATATATATACACATATATACATATCTACATATATATATATACATACATACATATATATATATCTACATATATATATACTGTATATAGCAAAATCCCAGCTTATGACGAAGAACCTATATCTATATCTATATATCTATCTATATAATCTATATATCTACATCTATCTATATATCTATCTATATCGATCTACATCTATATATATATCTCCTTGGGATGCGAGCAGCTGTTGCTGGGCTTGCCAGAAAATTGTCATCGCGAAGCAGAGCCTTACTGGAAATTTGAGGCATTTGAATTGAAATGGGAGATCAGAGGGTATAACGGTGATGTGAGGAATACATTCAGAGTGTGGCGCTCTGCTGTTTTTTTGTGTAGTCGCCTTCACACAGCTTCTCTGCTGCTTTATAAACGAACGCCATATAAGGCCGTCGTTTCTCCTTGCCTCATGGATCTATACTGTTTTATTGTTCGTTTATTACGATTGTTATAGTTATTGTGTAGCTATTCGAGACTTACTTTACTGTTCAGGTAACCATCTCCTTTATTTAATCCGCGGCTTGTATGCTATTTTTGTTCGTTTATCATGATTATAGATATTTATCGATTCCCTTCTTTAGCTGACTGCCTGCCCATATAAGCCCGCTGGTTTTTGTGAAGCAGCTTTTACACAGCTTCTCCGCTGTTTTATAAATGAGCGACATATAAGGCCATCCTTTTTCCTTGCTTTACCAAGGATGCTGCCTTTTTATTTAATCCACGGGTTCTCCACTGTTTTATTGTTCGTTTATTACGATTATTATAGTTCTCTTTATATATCACGTTGTCAGTTCAGCACTCTGGTTGTAATATGAAGCTACACTAGCTCACTCTTGAGAATGCAACGTATAGTTTTCCAGGAGAAAAGCAATCTTGCCTGAAATTAATGGCAACCTTTTGTGGGTTCATTACCTGAGACTTATTACTTCTCATCACGAAGCTCTTCCTTCTTTTCTACGTACTGCAGTCACAGTCAGTTCACATGATTACCTGGGAGGCGTGATGATGTCACACGCAGCTCCGTGCCCCACGGCTGTCGAGCTAACGTCCACTACGGTATATTGAGAAAAATAGGTTCCAGTTATGACCATTACGCATAGAATTTCGAAATGAAACCTGCCCAACTTTTGTAAGGAAGCTGTAAGGAATGAGCCTGCCAAATTTCAGCCTTCTACCTACACAGGAAGTTGGAGAATTAGTGATGAGTGAGTGAGTGAGTGAGTGAGTGAGGGCTTTGCCTTTTATTAGTATAGATAATAATACCAAATAGAACAAGATATAATAGAAATTAAGATTGATTGTACAAGTCTGCATGAAGTCTTTAGAAAAAGCTTATAGAAAGTGTCAAGGATTGGAAGATGACGTGGGGCAGCTTTTGATCTAGCGATCAGTGTTATTTGTAAGATGCTTTTGTGAACAATCTGATGAAACGGTCACACATGCCTCAATCTCCTCCTCTGAGGTACCTTCACCCTCTTCTGTTGTCCTTTTTGTCTTCGCTATTGTCTCTGTTAAAACTCCATCGGATAAGCCATATTTATGTCAAAATTCCATGTGGGGCTTTGGGATGTGTGATATTACACACATTTGATTGGCTGTCTGTCTGTATGGTGGATGAATTCGCTTAAAGTTTTTGATCTTTTTAGTACCTCTGTACTCCTTCCTGTCACAAGATGTAAACTAATTTGGTAATTCCTAGTCCTACGGCATCCATCTGTTTCTAAAGTACTTCCTAGTCTTTTTACACGGTTGTTTTAAGGTGATTGATTACTGGTACAACTCAGGAAGAGAAGATGCTTTGATGTAAAATGCTCCTGTGAGTTCTCTGTCAATTAAATTCATTTTGTTTATTTGAGAAAAATATTAAATAAAAATATATACATCTTTCATTAAAAAAAAAAAATGAGGATCTGGCACCACAGGAGAATCCTGTATATTGTCAGAATGCTTTTATATGATTCAGTTGGCTTTTTACTGTGTGTCTTACCAAGCGTTTTGTTGTATATATTGGACATTGTGTAGGCTGTATTTTATCTGTAAATGTATTATAACAGTCTGAGCCTGGACTCAGTGAAGAGCACTATAGCAAAATAAACTGACTTGCAACTGAATTGATGGTTCCCTCTGGTGTCGTAAGACTGAGTGGGCAGCCATTAAAGAGGAAGAGCCAAGCAGCCTGTAAAGAAAAAGATGACACCTAAAAGTGCAGCAAAGAATACCATGCCCAAGTGTCTTCAACCTTTGTAGTAGAAAATGAGACCAAGGGCTGGCAGAATAGTAATGGAGGTAAACACACAAGGTGTAGTTGCAAAATTCAAAGAGCTGTCACTGTGCAAAACAAATGTGTTAAATTGGAAAGTGGACTTTGGTAAGAAAATTCTTAGAAATGTTTTTATTATCAAGGTGTAAAAAAATGTCAAACTCTGTGCTGATGGGCATGAAATAAATAAATAAATAAATCAGCCCTAGCTTGTCACTGTTGTACCTTCCTAATTGATGGGTCACCAGCTTGTAAATCAGTTCACCTGCTCCTGCCTCTGTTGGCACCACAGACACCCTCTACTTCATTTGCTTTAATGACCTTGAGGGATCCTGACCGATCAAATACCGGACCCCTAGTCAGTCCCATGTTAGCTGATTTTAAGTTTCCCAAGGCGCTTGTCCTAACTAGGTTCTGAAGCCACTCACATTCACACACCAGCAACTACAGTCGTCAGTCATATGTCAGGAAACCAACCCACAGCAACAAGTAAATATACCGAGTCAAGTTTACTGTCATGTTCAAAGGACAACAAAATTCTTACTTGCATGGCTCCTGGAAACAGTTGATAGAAACAACACAAGAAACTAACTGAATAAAAATTATACACAGCATACAACATAAATGTTTCCAGCCAGACAGCTCGCATCCTACCGGTGATAGCATACAGAAAAACAGAGACAGCCATGAAGTCGTCAACAGTTACACATGCATGCTGTGGTTGTAGAAGCTCAGACAGGAAACACACAGACAGACGCATACAACACCACATCCCTAGCCAACCACACACATGCCTGTGGCAGCCAAACAGTCTTATTTTTAACAGGCTGCTGCTCAAGACACATACTCTGTATCATTAGGGTGACTATTTTGGGTTGTCAAAAAAGAGGACCGGGCATGAGGGGAGAAGGGGGTGTAATTGACGCTCTATGTGTAACTCCAAAGAACGCCAGAGTAATTAATCTTTTTACTTATTCTATTCCAAAATCTCCTTAGATATTAAACATTTTAAACAATTGTTTAAGAACAAATATATTTAAGAACATGTGGACATGTGTGTGTGATTGTGGGGGGGTACAGAGGTAGTGCTGTAGGCATCAAAACAGTTAGACCAGGGTTCACATCCTGGGTGATCCCTGCATGGAGATTGCATGTCTTCCTCATGTCTTTATGGGTTTCCTCCCACAGTCCAAAGACATGCAGGTTAGGTGGTTTAGCGTAGCTACATTGGCCCATGTATATGTGTGTTTGTGTGTGTATTGTCCTTGTGATGGAACAATTTCCTGTCCAAGTGTTGTTCCTGCCTTGGGCCCAGCTCTTGACAAGTAAGTTTGGAGAATGGATGGATGTTTGTATCATCTGGACAACAAGCAAAACAAAATCTTGGAGAGTTTCAGGAAATTTATCAATCCTTGCCTAAAATCAAAAAAGTTTGTTTTTCTTGTTCTTCTTATTGGTGGCTGGCAAACCAACTAAAAAGGTGCATTACTGCCACCTACTGAACATGAATGTGAAGAAGTGTCAGGGTAGTAAACCTAATATCTACCTCCCCAGCCCCATAAAAACACACAACTCTGTTTTATTTTCTATTTTATTCATTGCTTTGTAGAGGAGAAGACCACAGGTTATATTTTGTTACTAAATTTAGCTGGAGCCCCATCTCAGGCAATGCCAGGTTACCCTGCAAGCACAACTATATGATTCTCCTTATTCCACCAGATTAGCCAATGTGACACGTCTGTCTCATACAATCTGCTTCCTCTCCCTTTCATATGCCTTTCAAGCCAGCTGTCTATGGAAGTTGGCACCGTCTACATTTTCCTGAAACATATTTTGTCATTTTATATAAATATTTTTAAATTGGTGTGCCCAAGTCTGATCCGAGTTATGACTTTCTCCCTTCTAAATTGCTTTAACCATTTTCTGGATTCCATATAAATGTCTACCCTTTACTGGTGTATCCCATAATACTTGCCAGAGCAAATCAACATAGATAGATAGATAGATAGATAGATAGATAGATAGATAGATAGATAGATAGATAGATAGATAGATAGATAGATAGATAGATAGATAGATAGATAGATACTTTATTAATCCCAAGGGGAAATTCACATAATCCAGCAGCAGCATACTGATACAAAAAACAATATTAAATTAAAGAGTAATAAAAATGCATGTAAAAACAGACAATAACTTTGAATAATGTTAGCATTTACTCCCCCGGTGGAACTGAAGAGTCGCATAGTGTAGGGGAGGAACGATCTCCTCAGTCTGTCAGTGGAGCAAGACAGTGACAAAAGTCTGTCACTGAAGCTACTCCTCTGCCTGGAGATGACACTGTTAAGTGGATGCAGTGGATTATTCATGATTGACAGGAGTTTGCTTAGTGCCCGTCGCTCTGCCACAGATGTTAAAATGTCCAGCTTTATTCCTACAATAGAGCCTACCTTCTTAACAAGTTTGTCCAAGAACATGATCCTTAATGAATATTTTTGACTCCTCCTCCTCGCTTATCCACTAATATGCTCTAGTGAGGAGAGGAATGAAAGTCAGTAGGAACAAGACAGAATACATGTGTGTGAATGAGAGGGAGGTCAGTGGAATTGTGAGGATGCAGGGAGTAGAGCTGGTGAGGGTAGATGAGTTTAAATACTGAGATCAACAGTACAGAGTAATGCGGGATTGTGGAAGAGAGGTGAAGAAGAGAGTGCAGGCAGGGTGGAATGGGTGGAGAAGAGTGTCAGAAGTGATTTGTGACTGACGGGTATCAAAGGGAAGATCTACAGGATAGTAGTGAGACCAGCTATGTTATATGAGTTGGAGACAGTGGCGCTGACCAGAAAGCAGGAGACAGATCTGAAAGTGGCATGTTAAAAATGTTAAGATTTGTAATGGATGTAACGAGGATGGACAGGATTAGAAATTAGTACATTAGAGGGTCAGCTCAGGTTGGACGGTTGGGAGACAAAAGTCAGAGAGGAGAAATTGTGTAGGTTTGGACATGTGCAGAGGAGAGATGCTTGGTATAATGGGAGAAGGATGCTAAGGATAGAGCTGCCATCCAAGAGGAAAAGAGGAAGGCCTAAGAGAAGGTTTATGGATGGGGTGAGAGAGGACATGCAGGTGATGGGTGTAACAGAGCAAGATGTAGAGGACAGGAAGATATGGAAGAAGGTGATCTTTTGTGGCAACCTGTAACAGGAGCAGCCAAAAGAAGAAGAAGAAGAAGCAGCAAAGTCAACCCAGTTAATATTCAGGTAGTTAAAGTCCCCCATGACTGTAACCTCCCCCTGTAAATTTGCTTTTTAATATTATTAAAAATATTGAACTTACTTTGAAACTACTGTCTGTATTGGGGGACTATATCATACTCCTAAAAGGCCTCTTCCCCTAATGCGTACCAGATGAATCCAAACATCCTTACTAAGATGTGGCTTATTGTACAACTGAAGAACAGTTGCATTTAAATTCTGATCTAAATAAAAGAAATCCTGTTCCCTTTTCTTTTCCATGTTATACTCATCCCCTTCTCTTTTATTTACCCAGATTTCTGTTTTTGCTGTATTATCATTTTGCTCAGCTATACGCATCTCTAACTCACTTGTTTAATTTTTGAAACTCAAGCTATTTTAAATGTGTTACCTTTTTTACTTTTGCACTTAAACTTTGTGTTAGAATTTACGTCACTATGCATATTTGTTTTTATACTATTGTTAGATCTTTAATATACAATTCAAAACCTGGTCTGTCCTAAACTCCCTGCACCTTAATTTTTGATTAACCTCCTTATACACCGCCCTAAAACATATGGTGCCCCTTCGGTTTAAATGTAGCTTATCTCTGACATACAGGTCCTATTTGTTCCAAACAGATCCTCAGTGCCTTATAAACCTTTACCCTTCTATCCTACACCAAGATTTTAGCCTTCAAATCTGCTCAGTCTAGTCAGGATAGGCACATGGCAGAACTGCACAGAAGACTATCTTGTCAGTTCTGTCTTCAGCCTGGCACTTAACTGTTTTAAATTTGAAGTGCAGAACTGACAGCTTACCATTGTGTATGCGATTGTTTCCAGCATGGAAAATGACAACTGGATCCATACTCATTCTGGGTGAGAGCCCATACACCGTTCCAGAGAAGTACCCCACCTCCAGGAAGACAACACACTGTGCGAGGCTCTCTAACTATGAAGCAAAGTTGCTCTTCAAATATCTGTTCTCATCCTCTTAGATCTGAGTGCCGCATTTGACACCATCGATCATAATATTCTTAGAAATCGCCTTAGTCAATGGGTGGGCCTCTCTGGCAGGGTCTTAAACTGGTTTGAATCCTACCTGGCAGGTAGAAAATTCTTTGTGAGTTGTGGTAATCACATCTCAAAGACACACGATATCTGATATGGTGTTCCACAAGGCTCTATCCTGGGTCCGCTGCTCTTCTCAATCTACATGCTTCCGTTAGGTCAGATTATCTCAGGTTACAACGTGAGCTACCACAGCTATGCTGATGACACACAGCTGTACTTATCAATAGCACCTGATGACCCCGATTCTCTCGATTCACTAAGACAATGTCTTACTGGTATTTCTGAATGGATGAATAGTAACTTTCTCAAACTAAATAAAGAGAAAACTGAAATTTTATTAATTGGCAATAATGGATTCAATGAGGTTATCAGAAATAAACTTGATGCATTAGGATCAAAAGTTAAGACGGAAGTAAAAAATATAGGGGTAACTGTTGACTGTAATCTGAATTTTAAATCGCATATTAATCAGACCACTAGGACAGCATTTTTTCACTTAAGAAACATAGCAAAAGTTAGACCTCTTATATCATTGAAAGATGCTGAGAAATTAATTCACGCTTTTGTGTTCAGTCGACTAGATTACTGTAACGCACTCCTCTCAGGACTACCCAAAAAAGACATAAATTGTTAGCAACTGGTGCAGAATGGAGCTGTTAGAATCCTAACTAGGAAAAGAAAATCCGAGCACATTTCTCCAGTTCTGATGTCACTACACTGGTTGCCTGTGTCATTCAGGATTGACTTTAAAATTCTGCTTATGGTTTATAAAGCCTTAAATAATCTCACCCCATCTTATATATCGGAATGTCTGACACCTTATATTCCAAATCGTAACCTCAGATCCTCAAATGAGTGTCTCCTTATAATTCCAAAAGCTAAACTTAAAAGAAGTGGTGAGGCGGCCTTCTGCTGTTATGCACCTAAAATCTGGAATAGCCTGCCAATAGGAATTCATCAGGCTGATACGGTAGAGCACTTTAAAACACTGCTGAAAACACATTACTTTAACATGGCCTTTTTATAACTTCATTTTAATTGTAATTTAACTTAATCCTGATACTCTATATGTTCAATCTTCTCATAATAACTATTCATGGTGGCTCTAAAATCTGTACTGACCCCAACTCTCTCTTCTGTTTCTTTTTCCGGTTTCTTTGTGGTGGCGGCCTGCGCCTCCACCACCTACTCAAAGCTTCATGATGCTCAAACAATGATGGACTAAAAGCCAGAAGTCTACGTGACCATCATCATCAGGTCCTTCCATGAAAACCCTAAATACAAAGAGGACTGTTTGACTCACAATGTGTCTTCTATTTTTCTATTCATTTTGTAAAGCACTTTGAGCTACATTTTTGTTGCATGAAAATGTGCTATATAAATAAATGTTGATTGATTGATTGATTATAGTACTTCTTCACAATTCCACTTACTGTATACTCTTTCTTACTAATCAACACCTGCACTGTCACCATGTTAATGTCACTAACTTTAACGACCACTAATAACTGTTCTAACAAGTATTATTTTTTAAATTACATCCTTCTTACTAATAAATCTGCTACTATTTACTTATTCACTTTTACAATACAATACAGTTTATTTTTGTATACCCCAAAATCACACAGGAAGTGCCGCAATGGGCGTTAACAGGTCCTGCCTCTTGACAGCCCCCAGCCTTGACTCTCTAAGAAGACAATGGAAAAACTCCCAAAAAAACCCTTGTAGGGAAATAATGGAAGAAACCTTGGGAAAGGCAGTTCAAAGAGAGACCCTTTCCAGGTAGGATGGGCGTGCAGTGAGTGTCAAAAAGAAGGGGGTCAATACAATACACAGAACAAATCCTCAATACAGTATAAAATTAAAACAAATTACAAGTATAGAGCAGAATTTAACAGTAGATGATATCACATAATATGATTTGGATTTTTTGAATCCGTGATAGCCATCAGAATCAAAGATACTCCTTTGCAGTGCTGATCAGAAATCTGATAAGACCTTTAAATCCGATCAATGCATTCTGATCGCAGATTTCTTAACCTTAACACATTAACTGTGTTAAGCAAGTGGTCTCATCCATCCACTTTTAGTAAACCTAAAAAGAAACAGTGAGTTAACTTACTATTATAAAAACTTATAATGTTGTCATCTAAACAGAGATGCAGTCACATAGTTCCAATGAGGATCCCAGTGGAAGGATGTGTAAACGTAAGGTCAGTCTTACGGGTTTAAAAGCTGAGCGAAGGCTATTACTTCGTGTAAATGATGGAGACTTTCTCATTTAGGCCTGTAACTGAATCGAGTAAATAACTAAATCAGTAATCCTTGGATTCTATCCGCCACCTCAGAGATACTGTCCAATACTAGGAACCCTTTGTAATTATATAAGTTCAACAGTAGCGACTTTAACATTTAATGCTTTTACTAAAAGACGAAGTTTTGAATCTCCTTACTACTAGGAAAGTGTAAGGTGAGACTGGGGTGTTCATTCAATTTTCTTATATCTTAATAATTTCTGACAAGCAATCTTGATTAACTTGAACTGTATAATACTTGTATAACATTATGACGACTTGCTTGCGTATCAATCTTCACTAGATATCACCTGTTTAGTTCAAATACTGTTTATTTATAAAAGTAACTTTCCACTGTTAAGATGGCAAAAACATGAATTTAAATAAAACTATATTTTTAAAGACTGCTCAGAATCAAAATAACCTAGCATTTCTGTTCCATTGCACTTTCAATATGATTAACGTGATTACAGAACACTAAAATATTGTTGAATAATCTGATTTGGAATTTTCAAAATCCTCTTGTTAGGCCTTTAAAGACAGAGTCATTCTCTCTCCTTCTAATTACTTATATTAATTAAACAGCTCAGAAACTCTATTTCCTCAGAAGGACAAAAGTTCTTGTCAACTTAAAGAAATTGGGAAAGTCAAATGGAAATTTCATAAGCCAAGTGGAAGCATGAAGAGGGGAAACCATAAGGTACGGAGTTTACCCTCGGCTTCAATTGACTGTGTCTATAATGTGAATCTGAACAACTTCTCTGCAGTATTGATTGTTTTAAATCTAACCATTGTTCTCAAAAAGACACCTGTGAAGACACTGCAAGAGCACTTCCACTCATCTGTGAACTTCTAATAATTTTAGTCACATTTCTCACTACTAAATCAAGTTTTCTACTGAGGGGTCAAAAGGACCCTTTATTCACTAGGCAAGCTTCATGAGCTTAAAGTTCTACTTCAATTTGATTTATTACCTTCACATTTGTAGTTCATATGTTTGTATCCTTTTATTTAACCTTTCTTACTTTTTTGATTAATTGTAACGAAATATGCTTTAACCACTACTCACTTCTTTCTTTTAGGTAAACATGTAAGCTCCTCAGAAACCTCGATGCTCAAGTAGTAATCAAAATAAATTTTAAATCAACTTTTATATATATTGTGATCTTTACCACCTAGTTACAAATTAGTTTCTTGATTTCATCACTGTTAGAGAATAGCTCTTCCCCAGCCTCTTCAAAATGGCAATATCCTACTTTTGTTTGGTATGTTGTTGATCCATTGTCTGAACCCCTGTATTGGGATCCGGTTATGCTTTATCTGCCTATTATTTTTGTCACCATTGGTTTAGCTCTGCAGAATCCATTCCTCCGGGCACAATATTCTAGTCAAACTTTGCTACAAACAATTTGAAGCTCTCAATGGCTTGCAATAGCAGCACTGTAAATTCAGCTGCAGGCCTCCAGAACTGAGTCAATCAGTGGTCACTGAGTTAAATTACTGAGTCATGATCACCTCTGATCGATCCAATCCTCTGATATGAATGTAGGTAACTGTACATTCTCATGATTGATCAAAAGAGCAGTGCATAAAAAGTCAGGACATACAGATCTTCATACTAAATTTACTGAGCCTTTAGGACTGACTGCTTATATAGCTGGTTTTTATCTTTGTCGTCACCCAGCTGGCCTTTCAGTCCCAGATATCCTCCTCTGTTTGTCCACTATCACTCTGGTCACTTCTGCTGTCCTATCTGATTTCAGCTCTCCTTCTCACTCTGTTGCTGAATATGAGCCACCTGTCACCATGTTAGCTGTGCTTACCCTCCAGAATCCGACTTCAATCTGGAGTGCACTGGAGTGTGAACATTATTCTTTGAGATCACTGATCACCTTATTGTAGCCAATGCAGATCTGATCAATCTAATGTGAGGTAATCAGGAGTAGCAACACTGAATGTGATCAAAAGGGAGCACTGCCATCAAAAAGTCAGGACATACAAGATCTTAACTTCAAACAGGAGAAATCTTATGAACATGCTTTCACTTCCTCAAGGCATTAGAAGGCAGCAAGTGTGAATCTGACCAAAGCAACACCAATGTTTAAAGGTTTGTGTGGCTGACTAGTATCCCAGAAGTACCAGCACTCATCCATGAATTTGCTAGAATTAAATTAATCAAATTAAAATACATACACACACCAACAGAAACTTTGCTGAAGAATCTACTTCTAAGTGTTCCTCAAAAGCGATAAATCAGCCACCTTTGGGTTACAAAGGAGCTTTCACATCACTATGAGCGATGAAGGAGAAGCTTCTAAACTGCACCAGCACACCTCGGTATGTGTGACATCAGGCTGTTCTCTCTTAGCCCCCTGCTTTATTTCACACTTGGACTGGTGACACGCTTGTCACACCCTTTCAGAAATTCAGATATGGAAATATTTGTCTCAACTAAGGAATTGATTTTGTGGTGTTGCCAGCTTAATGCAGACCATCAGCCACAAACCTGAGACCTTTGGATTACTAAGCAATCATTTCATCGAGATGAGCTAAAGGTCAAGTGTCTCTCACTCAGTGGTGAAAAGGCTTCTATAATATGGTAGGCCCCACTTCTACATGTGCAATGGTAGGCTCAGGCTGTTACACATACACAGGGTTTTACTCACCGCAATTTCTCTAATTTGCAGTTTGTGCTCCTCAGCCCCTCACACAGCTCAGTCAGTCCTGAATCTTTTAAGTCAACCACACCCAAATTCAGCTCAGTCAGCTGTGAGTGTGGAGCAGAAAGAGCTGAGGAGAGAGCGGAGCAGCATCTGGAGGTGAGATGACATGAGGCCAGGCTGTGGGGATGAAGAGAGATGAAGACAGAAGGTGAGTGACTGAGATAGCTTGTTGTGACATGGATCAGAAACATTGCACTGGGGCATTATAGACATGGGTGAGCTTTAAAGAAAACACATTTTCAAAAAACCTGGTGATAGGAATATTGATCAGCTGTGTGTTAATGGTCTAAATACACTACTTGCATATTTCAGTTTAAGCAAAGCTTTTAAAAGTGCTTGTCTCACTAATACAATCAGCCCTATCCTGCCTATGGTGCCTCACCCTGTTCAGCAAAGCAGCTCTGAAAAATACGCTTTTGAGTTTGGTTCATTTGAAGAAGAGAGAAATTGAGTACTGTTTTACTGAATATTAGTTTTCTGTACTGTTCTCTTTTAATTGTTACTAAAAGACAACAGAAACTTATCCTGCAAGTTCAAGAATGAGCTGTTCTTTTAAAAGTTTTATTTGTGTAACTCAGAATGTGAGAATATAAAAATGAAAAAATAATAATTCAATTCACCTAATGTGTTAACCTAGCTGATGCAGCAGCCTGGCCTGGAATCATAGCGTGCAGTTTAAACACTCACTCACTCCTTCTCTTCTCACCTCAGTGTCTTTAGTTTACAGTTTTCACTCCTTAGCCCTTTGCACAGCACAGTCACTCCTGAATCACCCAGTTGATTGATGCTGAGGTCCAGCTCAGTCAGTGGTGAGTGTGGAGCAGAGAGAACCAATGAGAGAGCTGAGCAACATCCAGAGGTGAGGTGACATTTAGAAAGGCTGTGGAGATAAAGAGAGAGGAGGCGAAGACACAATGAATGAGCGACAGTAACAATTCATCATGCTATAAAAAGCAAATAAAACTCAACTTAGTAAACATGTCAACTCAGGTGACACTGCAGCCTGCCATGAAGTCAATATTATTTATATTGACATCTATAAGGCTACTAGAATAAAATTCTAAATACACACTCACTCCACTTTTACACTAACTTCAGTTTCTCTGATTACAGTTAAGAATTCCAGAAATCCCACACCCACATCCTTCTCATTTCCTCACCACAGTATCTTTAGTTTACAGTTTTCACTTTTCAGGCCCTCACACAGCTGATCCACTCCTGAATCCCCCAGTTTATTGTCATTCAGCTCCAACTTAGTCAGTCGTGAGTGTGGAGCAGAAAAAGCAGAGGAGAGAGCTGAGCAACATCTGGAGGTGAGATGACAATGAGACAGGCTGTGGGGATAAAGAGTGAGTTGAAGACACAATGAGTAACTGAGTGAGTCTTAGAAACAATTCTGATATTTGTATAAAAAAAACAGAAAATAAAAACAGTTCAGCAAATCTGACAAGTAAGGCATCATTTTAGTTTTTCCTGGAGTTGACACATTTAAACATTTCCTTTTGTTTTTTCCCCCTTTAATACTGACATTTATAAATTGGTTATAATCACATTTATAAAACCAACACACACACACACACACATACATACATTTGTTGTTCCCTCACCTCAATATCTCTATTTTACAATTTTTGTTCCAGAGCCCCCCACACAGCTCAGTTACTCCTGAATTCTCGAGTTTATTGTCACTGAGGTTCAGATCAGTCAGTCGTGAGTGTGGAGCAGAGAGAGCCGAGGAGAGAGCTGAGCAACATCCAGAAGTGAGGTGACATGAGTCCAGCCTGTAGAGATAAAAGAGAGAGGCTGTGAAGACAGGGTGAGTGACTGAGAGTCAGGAATAGAAAAAATTCTGAAATCTGACAACTCAATTGATACTACAGCCTTGCCTGGAGTTACCATTTGTAGTGTAAACATGTCCCTTAATTCCATTTCTATCTCTTTATTACTCATAATTCTTGATGATGCTAGAATGATAACAGTCCAAACATGTATCTCTTGTCTCCTCACCTCAGTGACTCTAATTTGCAGTTTGTGTTCCTCAGCCCCTCACACAGATCAGTCACTCCTGAATCCTTCAGTTTATTTTCATCCAACTGCAGCTCAGTCAGTCGTGAATGTGGAGCAGAGAGAGACGCAGAGAGAATGGAGCAACATCCAGAAGTGAGACCACATTTAGTCAGGCTGTAGAGATAAACAGAGAGGAGGTGAAGTGAGGGTGGGAGACTAAGTGTGATAGATGGTAAAAATACTGAAGTCTTTGGTGAAGAAAAAAAAAAAAAAGTAAATATGACAGCTGAATTGATACTACAGTCTTGTCTGAAGTTATCATTCATAGTGTAAACATTGCCCTTAATTCCTTTTCTTTTCATTTATTACCAATCCACAAATTTTTTAAAATTTCAAAAATTCACACACAAATCCTCCTTGTCTCCTCACCTCAGCCTTTTTATTTTACAGTTTTCACTCCTCAGCCCCACACACAGCTCAGTCACTCCTGAATCCCTCAGTTTATTGCTGTGCAGCTCCAGCTCAGTCAGCCTTGAGTGTTCATCGGAAAGAGCAGAGTAGAGAGCTGAGCAACATTCAGAGGTGAGAGAACATTCAGACAACCTGTGGAGATAAAAAGAGAGGAAATTAACAGAAAGTGAGTGACCAAGTGAGTGATAACCAAAACTCTGAAGTCTTTGGGTAAAAAAACAGGAAAAAAACCAACTTTGAAATCTGACAACTCAGGTGACAGTGCAGCCTTGTCTGGAGTTGTTATTTACAGTGGGTATAGAAAAGAAATATTCCCTTTTTTTTGGTTTACACATACAAAAATATTTCTTCCAAGCGTTACTTACTCAATGCCACCTCTAACATCCAAGCGAAAGATATAACAGCTACAGTTCAGAAAAATTATAAAAAATCAAAAACAAGACCTACTGAGATTAATAAAGGACCCCCCAATGTCAATGTCATTTTGTTGAACCCCCTTTTGCTTTAATGACAGCCTTGAGTCTGTTGATTCTTCTCTATCAGCTTTGCACATCTCGATTGAGGCCACTCAATATTTGCCCCCCCACTCTTCTTTACAGTTTAACTGTTCAAGTTCGGTCATATAGGATGGTGAGCGTTGGTGGTCTGCTATCTTCAGATCTTTCCACAGATTTTCAGTGTGATTTAGGTCTGGGCTCTGACTGGCCACACCAGGACATTCACTTATTTCTCCTTCAGCCACTGTGTGCTCCATTTTTCTGTGCTTCGGGTCGTTGTCATGTTGAAAGGTGAACATTCTGCCCATCTTCAAATTTCTAGCAGAGGGCAGCAGGTTTTCCTCAAGAATCTGATGGTATTTTGCCCCATCCATTTTTCCTTCTACCCTAATGAGAGCCCCAGGCCCCCCACAACAGGATGCTGCCCCCTCCATGCTTTACTGTAGGTATGGTGTGTTGTGGATGGTGAGCCGCATTGGTGGACCGTTTGGTGTTGAGGCTAAGTAGTTTGATTTTGGTCTCATCTGACCATAATACCTTTTTCTGCTTGGCATCAGAATCTTCAATGTGCGCTCTGGCAAAGCTCAACCAAGCCTTAATGTGGCCTTTCTTGAGAAGTGTGACCCTCCCGAACAAGCCACAATGGTGGAGCGCTTGTGAAATTGTTGTCATATGCACACAATGACCACTCTTTGTCATCAAATCCTATAACTCCTTCAAAGTGGCCATTGGCCTCTTGGTAGCCTCTCTTACCAGTTTCCTCCTTGCTCTTCCATCCAGTTTGGAGAGATGGCCAGATCCAGGGAGGGTCCTAGTAGTACCAAACACTTGCCACTTCTTTATGATGGACTTTACTGGGCTACTTGGGATTGATTAAACCTTTGAGATTGTTTTGTCTCCATCTCCTGCCTTATGTCCGTCCACAACTCTGTCCCTGAGATCTTTTCAAAGTGGCTGGCCACCCATAGTCAATTGTTTGCTGTCAGTTGCTCTACCAAGCAAGGGAATGAAAGCTCCAGGAACAGCTTCACTAATCATATGGATTACAACTGATCACAGGTGGATGGAAGCCAGTAACTATGGTCTGCGATGGGAATGGTGGGCACTTACACCTGATTGAGTTTAGGAGGGGGTCATCCTTTATTAATCTCAGCATTTCTTGTTTTTGATTTTTTTTTTAAATCTTCTGAACTGCAGCTGTGATTTCTTTCACTTGGATGTTATAGATTGCATTGAGTAAGTAAAGCTGGAAAAAATATTAGTTTGTGTATTTTTATTTAAGGCTGTAAAGCAAAAAAATGGGAATATTTCAAAGAGGGGGATTCTTTTCTATACCCACTGTAAAGTTTAGACATTGTCCTTATTTTCTTTTCTTTGTTTCAGTTTATTATTTAGAATCAGTGAAGTTGCTGATTTGAAGAATTTCAAAAATTGCACACACAAATCCTTCTCATTTCCTCACCTCAGTGTCTTTAATTTACAGTTTTCACTCCTCAGCCCCTTACAGAGCCTCTTGACTCCTGAATCACACAGATTATTGTCATTCAGTTCCAGTTTAGTCAGTTGGGACTGTGGAAATGAGACTGCTGAGGAGAGCGCTGAGCAACATCTGGAAGTGAGACGACATGAGAACAGTCTGTAGAGGTAAAAAGAGTAGAACAGAAGACAAGGTTACTGTTAGTGATAATTAACAGTTCTCATTTTTATATAATAAAGGAGGAAATAAAAACAATTCAGCAGATCTGATAAGTTAGGTGGCACTGTAGTGAACATTTAAATTTGGCCTTTCACTCCATATCTCCTTAATATTGAGATCTGAAAAAGACTGAAAATCAACACGCACACTCCTTGTGTTCTCACCTCAGTTTCTCTAATTTACAGTTTGGGTCCCTCAGGTCCTTACACAGCTCAGACACTCCTGCATCTCCCAGAAAACCCCAGCTCAGGTCCAACTCAGTCAGTCGTGAGTGCTCAGCAGTGAGAGCCGAGGAGAAAGCTGAGCAAAGTTCAGTGAAATTTCGGCATGAAGCCAGACTGTGGAAATAAAGACAAGGAAAATTAAGACACTGAGAGATACAGACATACGGACACAGCAGCTCTCTTAGCAGTGTATTTTCATTTACAGAACTGAAGCCCCTGAAGTTGTCTCTGCTGTCCACATTTCTACACATGGCATGTGCACCATTACACATCTTTTCCAGTGAAGCTGCCATTCACTGCAGTGGGTCTCCACTGTATTTTTTTTTCTTTCGGAATGATCAAATATTTGTTGGTTAAATAAAAAAGGAATACAGTAAATTGAAATGATCAAAAATAACTGAATTTTGCCTACATAAGAACAAAAACAAAACACCAACACCTATCACCCCACCAACTGAGATGTCTAATTAAACAGATACACAATAATAGAAAAAGAAATAAGAGAGAAAAGTTGTACAGGAGAAACTGCCTCATGAAGCATCCACCCCATCCAGCTCTTTACTAAATGAACAGCATGAAGACAGTGGTGGAGAGCAGAGCCAGAAGAATTAGATGGGTGAAGTTGTAAAATGAAGACTTCCAGATTGCACAACAGACAAGCTGTGTTTTCTTATGTGGATTGATGACATCTTTTGTGATTATTGGGTCAGTTTCTACATCTGCTCCTTATGTGTATGTCAGCTGATGGTCAATTTCACAGTCTCAGAACTGAGGGTGCAGCCCACAGCAATATCTCACATCTATATTTATAAAGTGTGCCACTGTCATGTCATTTAATACAGTCAATACCTCAGGTAACAAAGTAGATGTATTCCAGGATTTTACTTCATTATAAAAATTTTTACTTTGAGAGTTAGATTTAACACAAAAGGCAAGTGAATATGTATTATAATGACCCAGGTGGTCATTGGGATCATTCCCATCACTGTCTCTTTCCTTTGCTGAACTCTGTTATCGATGTGCCTGGCCACCAACAGCTCTTTCCACACAACTACATGTGTTCTCCTCTGCCTCATTCACTCTGTTGGCTGTATATGATACATCACTGGGACTCGAAGGTGACCAGAGGTGGGTAGTAACAAGTTATATTTACTCTGTTACATTTACTTGAGTAACTTTTAAAAAGAATTGTACTTCTATGAGTTGTTTTACTGCACCATACTTTCACTTGAGTACATTTGTGAAGAAGAAATGCTACTCTTAGTCCGCTACATTGGGCAACACTCGAATCATTACTTTTTTTCCATTAGATATAGTCTTCTTCTTCTTCTTTCGGCTGCTCCCATTAGGGGTTTCCACAGCAGATCATCTATATTGTCCGCATATTAGTATATAGTATGCTATATTTCTGCCAGAGAGAATCTGTGTGTCTGCCTTTGCTTTTGAATTCAGCTGAGTGAAAAATGACGGCTGTCCGATTAACTGTGATTTTAGTTCCCTTTCCTTTCTCTTTCTCAGATCACTTTTCGGAAGGAAGTCAGTTTCGTAGTTTTTATGAACAGTTTGAAAGTCCCTTTCCACATTTTCCTTCTTTGGAATAGCAATGACAGATTGACAAAAATCCTCTTCCAATTCCACATCCAGCCCATAACCAACACATTTTTTTTTTAATTCCTTCTTTAGTCGATATAAATTGGAAGGCTAACTAGATCACTTAGATAGTTGGAGTTTTGCAGTAGCTCGCGCGTTTGATCGTGCGTGCGGGATGACCAGTGTGTTAGAAGAAAAGAGATCTCAGACTGGCCACCCTGTATGTCAATCAAGTGGCAAATGCCATAGGGAGGACATATGATAGACTAAAATTTACAAAAAAATTTTTTTGAATGCAACGCGATCTACCTGCACTACATTTCTGATCTACCGGTCGATCGCAATCGACGTATTGGGCACCCCTGATGTACAGTATATCTTGTAACTGTAAGTAGTTTGCACTGTTCAAACATACGTTACCTACTGTAGGTATCGGCTTCAAAAGCTTTGTTATGAAAAACTGAGATTTGGAACTTTGTGTTATTTGTGCATCTTTATTTTGTAAAGATGTTATTTATTTTAACTCTTTTTTATTTTATTATTTGGAAATAGCAGAATTTGCACATCATTTTATATTTTTGTCTGTCTTATTACAACATTTCTAAAAAATAAATCATTTATTATGATCAAGCAGTTACTCAGTACTTGAGTAGTCTTATCACCAAGTACTTTTTTACTCTTACTGCAGTCATTTTTTGGATGACTACTTTTTACTTCTACTTGAGTAATATTATTTTGAAGTAACGCTACTCTTACTTGAGTACAATTTTTGGCTACTCTACCTACCTCTGGAGCTGACACCATCTGCCTCACTTTTCTCAAGTCTGTGAGAGAATCCATCCCTGCATTTTTCAGTGTACCCACTGGCGGCCATGCACATAGACTAATGAACTTTAGCATCCTGATGTACTTGCCAGTCCATGCTCTCTATCTGTGATGTCTCCTCCATGCTCTGCACACACCCTTTCATTCCCAACTGTTAACCCCAATTATGTTGCTACATGGTGTCACCCTGACTCTACCCTGTTTTTAATCTGCATTTCAGTTTACAAAGAAATTGCTTTATGTTTTCATGACATATTGGGATTATAGTATTTATTACTTTAAAAATATACACATAACTACAGTACACATTAAATCACTGTACACTCATGAATAATAACTCTGCATTCTACCACACTCAACACGTTAATGACAAAAGACGACTGTTCTATGGAGAACACTTGCACAATGGCAGCACTTTGGCATACTGGTGCTCAAACTATTTGAGAAACCACACTGTGTTTTATGATGACTTCATTATATAAGAGTTTCATTCTCAGTAGATTTGAGCTGCTGTTTTGGCTTTTAGGTGCCACTGTGACACACAGCAGTGTATGTTCTGACATGGACCTTCAGTATTTTTAGGCCAGACACCCCCTGATGGACACACTAATGTCACACCTCTATGTCCACAGACAGTCAAACTAAACTCATGAAGGTTTTATTACTCACTTGACATGTCTGCAGCAGATGAGCCCCGGCTCCAATCTCCTGATGCACTCTGGAGTGAGGTTTGTCTCTTTCAGGTTGAGCTCCTCAAATTCTCCACAGCAGCTGATGACAGAGCCCAGCACAGCACAGTCCAGAGGAGATAAAGTCATCCCACTAAAGTCCATTTTTAAATCCTGCCCAATGGCATCTCTGATTAACCTCTTATTCTGAGTCTCATAGAGCCACTGACACACTCGCAGAGCTTCATGTTTATCTTGGCCCCATAGTGCCTGTTCAGCTTTCTGCTTCACCCAGTCCAGTACCTGCTTTGCTGTCTTCCTCTCAAAGTCCCCCATGACTCCCCCCAGTGTTTTAAACACAGAAGGAGTGGCCAGTCCTGCCAAAAATCGAGTGAGAATCTCAAACTGGCCATCTTGACTTGACTCCAACTTCTCAAGCAGCTCTTTGATACCCCCTGATGGACCAAGATAATATGATAAGGCTGCCATGAACTCCTGCAGGGTGAGGTGGTAGAATGTGTATGTCGTGTGCTCCAGAGTGCTTTCTCTCTGAAGGATTTCTTTGAGGAACCCTGAAAGGAATGGAGAGGACAAGACTGGCTGGAGACCAAAGGTGAACATCTCAAACTTGTCATAAAACACAAGAATTCTGTTGACCACTCCATAATAAGCCATTTTTCCTAGTTTGATCAGAATCCCCCGCTGATCCTTGGCTTGTCGCTTGTGATTAGTGAGGATGTTGTGAAGGAACATCACAAAGAGCTCAGTGACAGTTCTGGGTGCAGCTCCTCGCTCTGCTTCAGGTGTCATGAAGTGACTCTTCAGCACAGAGCAGATAGTCCAGCAGTATGAGGGGTTGAAGCACATGGTGTACAGGATGGCGTTCTCCTCCACATACTGAAATGCCTCTGAGCCTCGATCAGCATCACCAAAGAACTTCTGAAAGTACATCAGTCTTTGTTTAGGGAAGAACCCCAGGATTTCTGTAAATCGATCAACATTCTTCATGTCTAGGGCCTCCAGGGCTGTTGGTCTGCTTGTGATCAAAACTGTACAGCCCTTCAGTAATGTCCTTCTAACCAGGCTGGTGACCAGGGTGTGAACAGGAATGTAGTCATCTGGGTTTGAGCAGAGTCGCTGCTCTGTGAAGTCCAGTGTGTGTTTGTACTCATCCAGTCCATCAAATATAAAGAGGAGAGATTCGGGTTCCTGAAGGATTTCTTTCAGTCTCGGGTCATTGAGATATTTATAGTGTCTTACAATCAGCCTGGTCAGAGGCATCTGTGGTTCTTCCTCTGTGTCTAGTAGGTTGAGCTCCTTGAATTTAAACAGGAACACAAAAGCAAACCTCTGATACTGAGTGCCTCTGGCCCAGTCAAACATGATCTTCTGGACTATGGTGGTCTTCCCCATTCCAGCCACTCCACTGACAAATACAATACGGGGTGCAGTCTCATTTCCTGGACTCCTTCTGAAAAGATGTTCAGTCCAGATTCGCTCACATTTGCTTTTTGTCTGCTCCTCTACCAGCTTTGCATGAGTCTTCCCCATCTTCACCAGTTCATGGTGCCTCTCACTGTATGTTCTTTTGTAGTGTTTGATGACCATAAGCTCTGTGTATCGAGTCTCAAAGTCCACAGCTCTCATGTTTGGGTCATCAAGAGAAGCCTGATCCTCCAGACTTCTTGTGGATTCAGACACACCACCTTTGTGGGTTTCATAGAGGCCTGAATGTCACAAAGAAAACAAGTAAGGAAACTGAGGAGCAAAAGAATGGACAAGCAGCTAACTAGAGACAGAATATCAGGGGGTTACCTTTAATATGAGCCTTAATGGTTGGGGGCTGGAGACTGGCCTGAATATCCACCAAAAGTTTTTGTCCTGGAGTGACAAAAATAGAGAAAGAGGTGAAAATCAGAGAAGTGAGGGGGAATATTAACATAAGTACGTAGAATTATACAGCAAGGTGGACCATCAGATAGACAACGCCAAAAACAGAATGCTGCTAATGAGAACTTTGTTTGGCCACAATAAATGGTTAAAGCCTGAAGACAGCAAGCAGACCAATAATGTGTGTCCATGTTGTGAGGCCTTTGATTAACCATTAAGAAAGGATCCACTGGACAGCAGCGTATTGTGCTGAAAATAGCAGAAGGTATGTAACTTGAGGAAATGGAAACTCTACACTACGATCTTAACATGTATTTGATGATGAAACTTTTGTAAAAACATGATGACTGTGCACCTAGGTGGGGGTTGTTAATTCAATTATTGAATGATTTAGAATGGTGAAAATAAAATGAACAAAGCAAATGTGTACATACACAAACCGGAAGGGGGCTTTAATATCAGGATTGGTGAAAAACAATAAAACCTGTGACTCCCTGTTAAAGGAGGGAAAAAATATTATTGAACTCCCAGGTGGGCTGTTGGTTTTAAAGGGCAGAAGGGGAGACATGAAAGTCAAACATGCAGTCATGATGGGTGACATTTGAGTGACAGTAGCACATCAACTCCTGAATTAATATTGTATGATGGCTGACCCCTTTTGTGTATTTATGAAATCTTTAAAGAGAAAATTGGATCAATTGGGAAATTGTTGGTGTTCAGAGAAATGAAGAGGCTATCTCAGTGTAAGCTGGTGTTGTGGTGTGCAAAATCTGTAAATTTTTGTCTAAATTTCCATTATATTTTGCTCAAGACAAAACAACAGATGAACTTAAATACAGGACACATGCATGGACAGTGTGGAATATGGCCTGCCAATCATCCTGGCCAAAACCCCCAGGCGGAGTTCTCCCTGCAGTATGGAGGTGCCCTGAATACCAGTAGGGAATCATGTACAGTGGAGTTTTTCTTTACAGCCCTGCTGGACACCTTGGGGGCCAACAGAGGACGCTGCAGGGAGGCCCAGAGACTCGTACGTCCCCTATAACCTGGAAGTACGTCTTAGTCACAGCGACAGGAGGATTGATGTACTTCCGGGATGAAGAAGAAGACTTTTGATCTGACCCAGAAGTGATAGGACATCACATGGACTGAGGGTACGGACCCTTCCGGGTCAGGGAATATAAAAGACTATGGGAGATCCCAGACGAGTGAGCTGAGCTGGGTGGCAGGGTGGCAATGCGTCTGGGAGTAGGAGGAATTGTATTATTGAGAATTGTATTGTTTAATGAGTATTGTGGAGAGGAGAGTGTTTTGTGCACTGTGTAGTTTAAATAAAGTCAATTATTGGACTTTTACCTGGTGTCTGGCATCTGATCTGAGGGTTCAAGGGGACGACAGCGCCCCCTATTTGTCACAACAGTTAACCTCAAAGGCAGTCCATTGTCCTAAATAACAGTACTATTTGTTTGATCTGAGCATTAATTCCTGGGACACTCCAGGCTGTATTGATGATTTTATCACCTATGAAGGATAAGGCATGAGGACTAAATTGGTTTACAGCTTGGGAAAAGAAGGAATGCAATGGTTCAAGCTGTACCCGATTACTTAACAACCTGTGAAGAGAAGGAGATGTTGTGGGATTAGAAATAACCAAACCAGTTTACAGATTAAGACAGGAGATTCTTAAAACATCAAAAGTTTTATTGCTTGGGAAAATGGATGCATTCAAATAGAGTAAAGATTCTGAGTGAATTCATTTATCATATTGACAGCCAGCCAATCAGAGTATTTTCAACTCCCATTGAATTTTATAATAAATTTGCCTTGTCAGAGAGTAACAGAAGAAAAGAACAGAATGATGTCAGAAGAGGGTGAGAGTGGCGTCAGGAGTGGGTACCGGCAACGTTCTGCCATTTTCATCTGATCGTCAGCAAAGCATCTCATGAAAAACTTCGAGTGCTTTCTTTAAGATTATACATCCAGACTTTAATATCGATCTTATTTTCCTATTATTCCTTGTACTATTTGGTATTATTATTATTCATGTAATAAATACCATAGTTCTTTTGAAAGTTTTATATTTTGTTTTAATCTCTGAAGTAATTGAAGTAATAAAGTAGATATTTTTATGAGCACCTGGTGCAGCTGAAAGTTTGCCATACGCTGCATACTTTAAGGTTTATTAAGGGCTGAGGGTGTGAGCTCCACCCAATAGTTGGGAACAGACATTCTTGGATGATAAATGGCCTATAGCCAAGGATGTTGAGCATGTATTTTTGAATATATCCCTAGAGACCAAAGTAATATTTAAGTCCAAAATATTTTTAAAACATCATATGTTGTTCGTGCCAATAACAAGTAAGTCTCTTGAAGTGCTGAGAGAGTGACAAGTTGTGTTATTCCTATGGCACTTGTGTGGTTTAAAGTGCAAAAGGTTAGTCAACTGTGTGTGTGTCATTGATGGGGCATTGTTGTGGTCAGGGTCTCTGTGTGTGTGTGTGTGTGTGTGTGTGTGTGTTATTCTTTAGGTGTGACAGTAGACCAACCTGGTAACAAATCTGATGAGTATACTTATGCTTGAAGAAAACAGGTAAAAGGGTAAGTAGAGGGAAATATCATGATAACACAGCTGGGAAAAGTATGTTGAACAGCCTACCGACAATAACATCTTGTTTTGTTTTCCACATGTCTCTCCCTACATTTCCCTTCCTCGTGTCATACATTCAGTGAGTTCTCCTCCATGTAAGACTCCATTAACTCACCCCACTCTGTCACCTCCTCCAGTATTAATGTCAGGTTTGGTGACGGAAATCTCTCAAGTTCTTCAGCCAGCGCCTCCCACAGGCTCACCAGTCTGTCCATCTTCATTATATCACTGATGAAGGACTCCACACCTGCTAGACCCTCAAACTTTTCTTTATTTTTGAATCTCTGAAAGACAAGCAAATGACCAGTGGCCTAGTTTAGAAATGACCACTCGGGGAGCAGAGCAGAGCGGTCAATCTGGTCTGATGACCTCACAATAACAAAAAGACCAGTTATGGAGGGTCAGGTGGTCTCAGTTGATTCCCCTGAGCTCACCATCTCTGCTGCGCCTGGTACTAAAAGGGAGACCTGCCTACCTTGGCCTCATCGTTGGTGAGGATGTTCTTGGTGGCCAGGTTCTGCAGGATACTCGTGATGTCGTATTCAATCACATAAGCCAGGTTGGGCTTGTAGAACTCAGTGATCTTGAGGAGATCCTCATGAGAGAATGTTTTTATTACTTTAGGAAACCTCTGTGTTAAACCTGAATTAAAAATAAAAACAGACAAAATTGAAGAGTTGCAGTAACAAAGGAGACTCGGTGATCCCAGGTCAGTCTGACATGACTGCTGGTCTCAATCTTAACTGCCGGCTGTGCTTACAGTAAATATGATGGAATAGCAGCAATTAAAGTTTATTTAGATAAACCATTTGTTTGATGTACACATTCTAGTCTTTCATTTCATTCTCATAAATCCCTATGGCAGAATAATTTATCACTTCTGTCTGTAACACCGCTCTTCTGTAGTGTTACAAAATCTTCTGTTTCTAAACATGCCAGTCTACCAGTCTTGAGTCATTATCCCAAATTTCCATGGTTTATTAGTAAGGCATATTTACTTAAACACCATCACAAAATCTAGTGCTTCCAGTATTTCCAGTCTTGCCACTGCTGTGCTTTTGATCACCACTCTGACCGTAGAAACAGACCTGGACCAACCCAGCTTCTCAAATGGTTTTTGTTCAGTGGTTCCACCCTTTTAGGTGTCCCAGATACACACAATGAGTTATCAAGTGGTGTGCCAGAACCTCTTTATACAGTAGATGTTTGAAAGTTATTCTCCATATCTTCACCAACAACACCCTGGACTACACAGTGATCCCAGATTAGGACCCGAGTACAGCCATGCGACAGGTGACACCTCAGCACCACACTAGTTCAGATGGAATGGACCCGTGGGAGGTTTTTTATGGTGTCTGGAGTGCCAGTTCTGCCACCAAACTCCAGGTTTTTCCCCTGCAGGGCCTACATGTAGGGCTGGGTGCAGATTAACATCATACCCATGACAGAGCAAGTGCAGGTTAAGGGACTTGCTCAAGTGCCCAAAGAAGTAGAGTCACTTTTGGCATTTATGGAATTCGAACCAGCAACCTTCCAATTACAAATCGCTATCCTTAGAGCCACCACTCCACATGTGTCAGAGTTGTTAAATCTATACTAATAAAAGGCAAAGCCCTCACTCACTCACTGACTCACTCACTCACTCACTCATCACTAATTCTCCAACTTGCCGTGTAGGTAGAAGGCTGAAATTTGGCAGGCTTATTCCTTACAGCTTACTTACAAAAGTTGGGCAGGTTTCATTTCGAAATTCTACGCATAAGGGTCATAACTGGAAGCTATTTTTCCCCATATAATGTAATGGAGTCTTGAGTTGGAGATGGCCGTGGGGGGCGGAGTTTCGTGTGACATCATCACGCCTCCTACGTAAGTACGTAGAGAACAAGGAAGAACTCCAAGCACAAAACGCCATTTCACAATTGAGAAGGCAGAAAAACATTATGAAGCAAATGATGCGTATGCGGAAACAAAGCACGGCGTGAACCGTAAGTTTATATTAAACTAGCAAAATACCCGCGCTTCGCAGCGGAGAAGTAGTGTGTTAAAGAAGCAATGAAAAGAAAAGGAAACATTTTGAAAATAACGTAACCTGATTGTCAATGTAATTGTTTTGTCACTGTTGTGAGTGATGAGTGTTGTTGTCATATATATATATATATATATTTACACACACACACATAAACATATATATATATACATATCTATACATATACACATATATACATACATATATATCTACATATATACACACACATATATACACACAAATACATATATATATATACATACATACACACACACATATATAAACATATATATACATATACATACATATCTACATATATACACACACAGCTATTTCAGATCAGTGCAATACGCTGTTTGTTAAAACGGTTGACTCCCGCTCTTACGTGCAATAACAAATCAAATCATTCAGTTGTCTTTGCTCATATGTCATTTTAGAGCTGGACACCTGGCATCTTTTTGGCCACAAGTTCGTTTCTGTTTGCTGTGAGGTTCTGTGTTGTGGAGATTCTCAGGATGGATTGCAGGTGCTCATCAGTGAGGCGACTCCTGTGTGCTGTTTTGTTAGTCTTTATCACTGAGAAGAGCTTCTCACACAGATATGTGCTACCAAACATGCACAAGGTTCGAGCCGCATGTAGACGGACTTTTTTTGTTCTTCAAAGTCACCAAAGCGCCGTGCAAACTCAGTGCGCAATAACTCTAGCTTCGCAATAACTTGCAGCATCATAAGGTAGACTTGATTAACGTGGTAAGTGTTCGGCAAGGCAGCTGAAGCGCTGCATTATGGGATCTGTAGTTTATTGTGTTACCAGCTCTTCATATACCCGGGCTTTAATAACAATAATACAGTATATAAAATGATCTCGGGGCGGATATAATTACACGCGGGCGGATGTGGCCCGCCCTTGAGTTTGACACATATGGACTAAATAGAACTTGAAAAGATATATTTTTCAAATGTGATCGCGCAATTCAGATAGAGTTGACGCGCACTACAGCCTGCATGCCTCAATTAGTCATCCTCCCCTCGCCCTTACTTTTTTACCGTTCATCTAATGAATACACTGAGTATGGCTTTACCAAAACAATCATTGATGGCGAATAAAGTATCCATTATTCGAGTATGTAGAGCGGGATATATATATATATACATATATATATACCCGTATCGCAGCGAGAAGTAGTGTGTTAAAAAGGTAGAAAAGAAAAGGGAACATTTTAAAAATAATGTAACATGACTGTCAATATACAGTATTTGTTTTGTGAGTGTTACTGAGTGTTGCTGTCATCAAGGATTTGATTATCATTATTTCTTTCAATCAGGTTCGTATTTGTAGGATGTGTTGTGTTCAAGTTACATTCCGTGTTTGTCAATCGTGTAAAGATGACAGGTTTCATTCATCGATTCGTTTCTTACTGCATCAATAAACAGCTCGTCTTCTTCTTTATCTGAGACCTGACACACTGCATGCACGGGTTTTTACACTGTCTTCCTTTAGCGGGACATTGACTTTTTCCACCGTGTGCTTTGTTTCCACAGTAGCTGCATTTATGAATATGCTTATCAGACGCTTCATATTTTTTGCTGCCTTTTCAATTGTGTGATTCGGTTTTTGTTCAGCGCTCTTTGGAACTGTTGCTTTTTATCTGTGCACTGCATCAGTTCACGTGAGCCACTCGGTGTACATGCATCGAAGGTTCCCAGCTGTGCTGGTGCCATCTCCTGCTATGTCCATGGCTGTATTTAATGTTACCTTAGTCCTGGCACTTAAAACTTTCTCTCGCAGTTTGGCTGAGTTTGTGTCAAACACCACCCTGACCATCTCATCTTCCTCTCCATAAGCACAGTCCTTCACCCGTGAATATTTACCCGTGGCAGTTTGCTATTGGATTGCCGCTGACGGACGGCCTTATATGGGCAGGCACTAAATTACAAACGCCAGTGGCAGCCTGTCTATGAACTTAATTTAAAGTGTAGGTTTACATCGTGCTTTGTTTCCGTATATGTCACTCGCTCGCTTCCTATTGTTTCGCTGCCTTCTCAATTATATAATGCATGTTTTCTTGAGCGCTTTTTTGAGGTCTTCCTGGTTTTCTATGTACTGCGTGATTACGTGGGAGGCGTGATGATGTTACACGAAACTCCGCCCCCAAGGCGTTGAAGCTCATCTCCATTACAGTAAATGGAGAAAAACTGCTTCCAGTTATGACCATTACGCGTAGAATTTCGATATAAAACCTGCCCAGCTTTTGTAAGGAAGCTATAAGGAATGAACCTGCCAAATTTCAGCCTTCCACCCACACGGGAAGTTGGAGAATTAGTGATGAGTCAGTGAGTGAGTGAGTGAGTGAGTGAGTGAGTGAGTGAGTGAGTGAGTGAGTGAGGGCTTTGCCTTTTATTAGTATAGATTAAGTTCATAGACAGGCTGCCACTAGCGTTTGTAATTTAGTGCCTGCCCATATAAGGCCGTCCATCAGCGGCAATCCAATACAAACACTGCCGGTAAATATTCACGTGTGAAGGACTGTGCTTATGCAGAGGAAGATGAGATGGTCAGGGTGGTGTTTGGCACAAACTCATTGAAACTGCGAGAGAAACTTTTAAGTGCCGGGTCTTAGCTGACATTACACGAGATGGCACCAGTACAGCTGGGAACCTTCGGCTCACGTGAACTGACGCAATGCGCAGACAAAAAGCAACAGTTCCAAAGAGTGCTGAACATAAACCGAATTACACAATTGAGAAGGCAGCAAAAAAATATGAAGCGTCTTATACATACAATCATATTCATAAATGCAGCTACTGCGGAAACAAAGCACATGGTGGAAAAAGTGAATGTCCTGCTAAAGGAAGACAGTGTAAAAAACCCGTGCATGCAGTTTGTCACATCACAGATAAAAAGGAAGACGAGCTGTTTATTGATGCAGTAAGGAACTAATCGATGAATGAAACCTCTTATCTTTACAACGATTGACAAACACGGAATGTAACTTGAACACATCCTACAAATACGAGCCTGATTGAAAGAAATAATGATAATCAAATCCTTGATGACAGCAACATTCAATAACACTCACAAAACAAATACTGTATATTGACAATCATGTTACGTTATTTTTAAAATGTTCCCTTTTCTTTTTCATAACTTCTACTTCTCCACTGCGATACGCGGGTATATATATAAATGTATATATATACCCCGATCTACAATACATACTTTAGCATAGACAAGCCACAAGCTGTGGCGCAATTGTAGAATCTTCGTCTCTAACGCCGACATTTGAGGTTCGATTCCCGAGAGGGGGTGTACTGACTATGTACGCACGCTACCCGATTCATTTTACCTTCGCATCTCCTTTGTTTGGGACGTATGAAAAAATATTAGGTTAACGCAGAATCATGTTACGTTATTTTTAAAATTTTCCCTTTCTTAGCACAAGCACAGCTGAGAAGCTTCGATGCATGTACTCCATAACGCGTTAAAAAATAACGCATTTAATCACACTTTCAATTCCAAGCAAACGGGAACTTTTGTCAATGCATGATTTCCTGGTACATCCATTACACTGATGCACACATCACAGCTACAAAAATGTTAGAGTCGGAATAAAGCGCTCCTACGACTGATCATTTCGACTTCCCGTAAGCCTTGATAAAAGTGTGGTTTTGTGCACACTGAAAAGCAAGCAAAATTAGATGCATTACAGAAAGCGGACTTTGTGGCTCTTACTGAGGATGATTGGACTTCCGTGACCGTTAGTAATTCTAAATACATCTAATTACAAAATGTTCAATGATCACACTGTTTTAGTCTAATGTACAAAATAATTTTGGCTAAGGTTACTCAGAGTTTAAAGATTAAGTTGGTCAAATTACCTTTTATGTTTCTGACTTATTTTTTTAAGAAGAAAAACTGTACTTTATGTTGAAATTTTGGTTATTATTATTTAAAGACAATACTATTCTGCAAATGTACTTAAAGTACTTAAACTACCACTTTATTTTTAAGTCTGCCCAATTTTAGCCAGGGATGATATTTTTGTTTCTGTTTTGAATTCAAATGCAGTTTAAAAGCTTTTTTTGCAGAAATTAAAACAGCTTCAGTTTACAATATTCATGTCCATGTCCATTATTTGATTCTGTCGCTCACTAAAACCGTTTTAAATAAAAAAAAAAACATTTGCGATTTGGGGCAAATTTACGTGCGATTACATACGATTAATCAAGATTAATTCTTACACAGCCTCTAATTAATTGGATTAATTTTTTAATCGAGTCCCACCCCTAATATATATATATGTAGATATATATATGTAGATTTGTATATATATGTGTATATACAGTATATACGTAGATATGTATATGTTGTATATACAGTTTGTATATATGTGTGTGTATATATACAGTATGTGTATATATATGTATATGTATATATATGTATGTGTGTATATGTATATATATAACTGTATATATATATGTGTATAGATGTGTATATATATATATATATATATATGTGTATATATATATATATTTATATATATGTTTATATGTATATATATATATATATATATATATATATATATATATGCCAGCAACACTCATGACAATGACAAAACAATTACATTGTCAATCATGTTACGCTATTATTAAAATGTTTCCTTTTCTTTTTACTTCTCCGCTGCCAATCGCAGGTATTTTGCTATATATATATATATAATATAAATAGATAGATATGACAACAACACTCATATCAATGACAAAACAATTACATTAACAATCATCTTACGTTATTTTTAAAATGTTTGCTTTTCTTTTTCATAACTTCTTTAACACACTACTTCTCCGCTGCGAAGCGCTGGTATTCTGCTAGTATATACAATATACACCCCTGCTGGGATGCCAAAGCACAAAATGGATGGAGTATCTCGAACAAGATAACGAATTGATTTTATCCCGTTTGGAAGAACACATGTACAGGACAATGACAGACTGCCTCTCATATGCAGATTGTTCCCCCATACACTGGGTGGCAACATCCCATATGGTGAAGCCTGTTAGAATGTGCACTGCAAAATAAATACCTGTTTTGAATCCAGACTTGTGTGTGTGGAGTTTTGGGGCTTAGTGGTGCCCCCCAAAGGCCACACCATGTACTGTTATGGATTATCAAGTGTACAGTTGTAGTGAAACATTACCTTCCACAACTGTTTATCTACTGCTGATTTAATTTATCAACAACCCTCAGCCCTCTACTAGACTTTGCCTGTTTCCGCCCCCTTAGGTGCTTTTTCTGTGGCTTCCTCAGTTGCCTCCAAGACCTGCAGAGAACCACTCATAAACTAAACATTTACTTTTAAAGCATTTAAATGATGCTGGCACTCAGTGGCCAATTGTTCTCTTACATGCCCTTGCAGAGGATAGACCAACTCAACTAATCTGACTAAACTAAATGACCCTCTGGCCAAGCATTTATTTTAATTATCAGTTGAGTTTATGTCACCTTTAACCTTGTACAGATTTTATCCTTCTTGGACTTTTCTTGTTCAAACAGACACATTCACTCATCTCAAAAGTCCTTTGCTACTTTACACAGATGGCACCTGCTCAGAATTAACAATGAACTTGCGACTCCTTTACACTGTCGATTCGTTTATCATTGTGATGAAGCCACAAGCCCTCTCCCTTTCTCCATATTCTGAGCACAAATTCACTTTAACCAAAAAGTGTTCCTTTTTAAATTATTCCTTCAAATATTCAAGAATTATAAATAATGATATTAATTTGAGACTTATAAATGATTACTTTCAATTGTCACTGTCACTACCATTACCTTCTGTATTATGCAAAATGTTTGTGGTTTTAAAACAGATTTAAATGAAGATGTTTTTATTTTAATTAATAAAGAATTTTCTCACCAGAGAGAGCATCAATGTCTTCATCAGATCTTCTTTTCCTGGAGATCATTGACACAAACTTCTTACACAAGCCGTCTTCACTCATCTTTAGATTTTGTGATTAGATGGGCAGTTGGTCTCCTTCAAGTTCTCCTTTCACCAAAGTTTGTGATCTTTAAACAGGCTGGGACTGTAAAACCAAGACACAAAATACATTACACTAAAAAATAAAATTACAAGAGTTGAGCAGCAACGGACAACACACTCAGGTCTGTCATTCATTTGTACAGGACATGCTGAAAGGGCATGATAATCACATACAAATTCATAAATGTCCATGCTTTTACAGCCTCCAGTAGTCAAGGTGAACCTCTGAGTGAGCTATTTGAAATTTGATCAAGGCCCCAGAGTGAGGTCTAGAGATGTGTCTCCTTTGGGATGTGTGACTTCAATGTCTGTGTCCTCTGTTTACAAGTCTTATACTGTGGGTATGGTAACCTGTAAGGGCAAAGTAATAGGAGGTTGTCATCATTGGCATGACCATATTTCATAGGACAGCCACTTTGGAGTACTTTTATGGTTGATGTTGGAGGATCTGAGGTGTCTGGAACATCGATAGGACACTTGGAACATGGAGCCAATGTAGGCCAGTCAGGTGAAGGATGATGTGTTCATTACCTTTGGTGTCTTAAATCTGCTAGCAGCATTGAAGTCTAATTGTTAGATGTTGGTATGTTATATAAGAAGACCGCTGAGACACGAAGTGAAATAATTGTAGTGATCAACCAGGGTGGTCTCAGTAAGAGTTGGGAAACAAAAGTCTATACTAGAGATATTTCTTGATAAAAGTATAAGGAAAATGTCAAGGAGGTAGTGATGAGCCAACACAGCGCAATTCACTTTGCCACAGGTTTTGTGAAATTGTAGAAATGTTTGGGAACTTCTCCAAACTCAGTGAAATCCATTGAAGTCAATAGGAAGACAGTTTTGATGTGGTTATAATGGTTCAGTTGTCTTTTAATTATCTCAAAGGGCTGGGGATGCATCTGCCAACAATGCTGGACTGATTATTTTGGCCACAAATGTGGTCTGAGCCTTGAGGCAGAAGTGCTAACAACTGCTTCATCTTATCTCAAACAACAAAAGACACAGATGAAATGATAGCCACAAACAAAATGCAAAAAATATCCACAAACTAAAAATAATGAAAAAAAAAAAACCATCTACATCATTGTACTCACAGAGCTGTAAACTTAGAGGCACAGACTGGTCATACCTCAAAGCAGGGGCTTGAAATGGCACTTCTTTGTCGTTTCCAATCTATCTAAGCAGATGTGTTACACTTTTCTCCTATTCAAGAATACAGAACACCTCATAAATAGTAATCAAACTTTCATTATTCTAATTATTATTTTAAAAGTCTTATGAGTTTTCAGACTCTTTTTAGGATTGTTTTGACATGCCCTGTGGCTAATTGCTTATGTATTTGGCATGAGACTGCTTCCCTTATATAGATACAGTTTATGGGGAGGGCGGGTGGGGTTGGGTCGGGGATTGAAGATCACTTTTCAATGCTGCACTACTTCATACTAGCACTTCTACATTTGAGTTTCAGCTTACCAGCAGAGGCTGTGGTTTGGGGGATTAGGCATTATATACTCAGGACTGTCTCTGTCAGTACCTGATCTGCACTACATAGCAAGGAGCATAAGATGCTGAATGCAGGAGTGAAGACACAAGCGACAGTGACTCTGCTCAGAAGAACAGAGTACAGTATTTCATATTATTGTCATTATGGTCCCCCTCAAAAGAACATATCAGTAGGACAAAAATGTCTGTCTAAGATGGATGCACAGTGAATTTCCAGGAAAATATTCACCAAACAGGATCACAGACAAGCACAGAGTATTCACAGAAAAAAACACTTTGGTGAATTCTGCTGCTCGACACAACAAGTAACTGAAAAACCAACACTGCAGATGAGACTTTGACAGAAGCCTCTGGTGGGACTGGGGTCACAAAGGGAAGTCTGAACTGATGGAGGACATCCAGTTGGAAACGTTATAAACACTCCATACTGTCAGACAAAGATGTAAACAAGAATACAGGAGGTTGTGTTAAAGCACTGGGCAGATCTTTAAGATGTGAACAAGCACTTTGAAGAACTCCTCATCCCAGTGGATATGATCTCCTCACAGGCCCCATTTTGATGGTTTAATAAGGCAAAGTAGTGGATGAGATCAGTTTGGAAAAGATGACAACATTGGACTTGGAGAAGCTGCACTGGTTAACAAATGAAGAAGGCATGAAAAAAGAGTACAGTCAAGTGCCCAGGCACTGGAGGCTGACATGGTGACCCCTTTATAAAAATGTGTGACAAGATGTTCTGATGCTAAAGAAACGTCGATACCAAGGGACTGGAATGAATAATAACGCATTGATAAAACACATTTTTTTTTAAATCCGGAGACTCAGTGAGAAATCAATTGTGATATGCAAGTCTGAAAAAAGGTTCCTGACAGCAATAAGAAATTAGCCGAGTGCAGACATGTTATTCTTTTTATTGCTTTTGGAATACTGTCCTTATTATTCTGAACTGTTTACTGCATTAGACTTGATGTTTGCTATTGTGTGTAATTTCTTTAATTTTATTTTGTTGTGTTTACATGATGAGACTTTGTGAACTGTGTAATAAAGGCGCTATATAGGTGCCTCTTAAACCCTCTGATGACATGTCAGACACATGGTATAAGTCCAATATTTTAACTTTTATTATAATACTGTGCACAAGCACCACTATTCCACACTACTCCAATAAACACTACAATACAATAACACAATAAACAATCAATCCTCCACTCCTCCCAGCAGCTCTGTCGCACTTCCTCCCAACTCCGGCTTGGGCTGCTGGGGTTACCCATAGTCCCTTTATACTTCTAGACCCAGAAGTGTTTCTGTCCCTCAGTCCATGTGACTCTTAACACTTCAGGGTCAGGTGAAAACTCCTTTTCTTCAACCTGGAAGTACAACATTGCTTCTGTCCCCTCGACTGGGAAGTAATTCCAGGTTATAAGGCAAATAGAAGTCCTTGTGCCTCCCTGCAGCGTCCCCTGGCGGTCCCCATGGTATCCAGCAGGGCTGTGAAGGGAAACTCCAAGTTCCATGATGCTCTGCTGGAACCCGGGGCATCTCCACGTTGCAAGGAGGACTCCGCCTGGCGGCTTGGGGGTATTGGCCAGGATAAGCTGCCGGCCATCGTCCACAACTGTTTAATATCATCAATGGCACTGTTGCCACACTACATTCCCATAAGGTTCAATTGGGTGGCACCAACCTGTTGATACTATTTAAAACTGCAATGCTTCATGTTGAGGGTCCAAGTTTCTGGACACGTTCAATACAAAGTCTCACATGAATGGGCTTTCTGAGCACTTTTAGGGTATTAAGACTGTTGCATGACTTCTTGACAAATTCGTCTTGGCTTTGCTGATCTGCTCCTTTAATCTTTTTGGCTCATTTTGATTCTTGATTCATATTTATTCTGTCAATCCACATTCTGATCTCAACATCTGCAGAACATGTTGGTCAAATTGTTTGCTTATAGGCAATTCAACACAAGCAGCAAGAATGAGTACCAGAACAAATAATAAAGACAAAAAAACTGCATTGCTGAAATCACAACACTGGTGTGCACTTATTTATTTTATAAAATTTTTGCTTTCGGCACATGAAGCTTTATTTTACAAAGCTAATTAATGATAGATAGATAGATAGATAGATAGATAGATAGATAGATAGATAGATAGATAGATAGATAGATAGATAGATAGATAGATAGATAGATAGATAGATACTTTAGTGCTCCCCAAGGGGAAATTCACATACTCCAGCAGCAGTATACTCATAAAAACAATATTAATTAAAGAGCAATAAAAAAGCAGTGCATAAAGACAATAACTTTGTATAATGTTAACTCCCCAGGTGGAACTGAAGAGTCGCATAGTGTGGGGTCTCCTCAGTCTGTCAGCGGAGCAGGATGGTGACAGCAGTCTTTCGCTGAAGCTGCTCCTCTGTCTGGAGATGATCCTGTTCAGTGGATGCAGTGGATTCTCCATGATTGACAGGAGTCTGCTCAGCGCCCATCACTCTGCCACAGATGTCAAACTGTCCAGCTCTGTGCCTACAATAGAGCCTGCCTTCCTCACCAGTTTGTCCAGGTGTGAGGCGCCCCTCTTCTTTATGCTGCCTCCCCAGCACACCATCACGTAGAAGAGGGTGCTCACCACAACCGTCTGGTAGAACATCTGCAGCATCTTATTGCAGATGTTGAAGGACACCAGCCATCTAAGGAAGTATAGTCGGCTCTGTCCTTTCTTACACAGAGCATCAGTATTGGCAGTCCAGTCCAATTTATCCTCCAGCTGCACTCCCAGGTATTTATAGGTCTGCACCCTCTGCACAGTCACCTCTGATGACCACGGGGTCCATGAGGGGCCTAGGCCTCCAAAAATCCACCACCAGCTCCTTGGTTTTGCTGGTGTTCTGGTGTAGGTGGTTTGAGACGGACCACGCTTGCATTCCACAGTGTGATCACATAGTGTGGTCATCTTCAAATACCTCAGGTAAATCAAACTCTATTTCTATTACTGCGAGTGGTCAACTGTAGTCCCTCAGACCCTGAAGTGATCCATCTGTCCAGTAGCGTAGCTCAAGTTTGTGTCGTTCAGGGTGCCCCGGTGCTTCAACTTGCAGCCCTTCCAACATATCTGAATATGTTAAACTATTTAAATAGAAAATTAAAATGATGAATAGAGAAAAAATAAGATAATTTTTGCATAAATGCAGAGCAAGAACGCATTCGGGTTGATAACGAAATGAAATTATAAATTGTTTACCTTCCTAGAAATTATTATCAGTGTAATGTTTTTGTTTATTTTTATTATTGCCTCATAAATTTCAACTGCTGTGTCTGATGCCGTCACAGAAGGACAGTCTGAAAATTATTTTGGAAGCATTTGTGAATAAAAATCAGAGAATTGTACTTTTTTCATTCATGTGTGATATTTTTCCAAACCCTGCTGCTTACACATGAGTTGTACTGAGCCTTTTGGCCAATAATGCCGTCCCCAAAAATATGCCGCCCGGGGCGGACCACCTCCTCCACCCACCCCTAGCTACACCACTGCATCTGTCCCAACAGGTCCAGCGTTTACAGTATCTCAAGTTTGAAGAGGTTTCTTTATAAAAATGCATGACATCTGATTTACATTTTTTAAATATAAGTGTGATTTTGTGACATTTGTGAGTTTGTAAATTGGAGTGTGTGATATAAAAAATAAATATTTCTACGCAGAATGAATCATGGACGAGCTGGGACATGTTGTAAAGCAATAAAGCAATATAATGTAACTCTTGGATGTAAAATTGTAGATGACGAAAGCCATCTGCTAGGAAAAACCTGTTTATCTAATGAAGAGTCTTCAGCCTTAGAGGTTTCCCGTCAGGCAATAATAATAAAATGCAAACCCCTGAGAAGTAACTTGACATGTTTACACCTGCTGATCTGCTTCCCATAAGGCATTTCGAGTAACCGTTTTACTGAACTATACATTTCAGCGTCAGGCTTCAATTACAGTTTGATATACCACAGGGTGTGTGTCGCTGGCATTGGATTATTTCACAGACACCAAGGAAGGAGTTACAGAGGACTTGATTAAAAAACAGGAATATTTATTTGAAATGCAAACAAGCTCCATGTATGTGTAGTTGACTTAATGGAGAGTTGTCCTTATTTGAGTCAGATAACCCTCCCCAACCTTAATCTTAATCATTGTGTAGCCAGGCAGAACTCTGGATATCTACAGCTAGACTATATTGCCACCTATTGGGGTCCATTCCACCTATTTGGAGGTCCAGGGTGGAGGTTCAAGGCTGCAGAGATATTTACTTGGTAATTTTGGGTCCCTGTGGCAGACAGGGCAGTGGGCTGCAGCCCAGGGTGGTCAGTTCATAAATCTGGCCATATCAGTGTGGAAATCTTTACTGCCAGGCCAAGGGGTGCAAAAAGGGAGAATGCAGAAAATGTGTTGTCTAGGGACTCCAAGAATGTCCATACTTGTGGGTGCTGCAATTGTGTCCCAAATGCTATATCTATGAAAGTGGTGATGGTAAAACTGAGCTGGAAGTCAGTAACAGCCCCGCCAGAGTCTTTGTGCTGCTACAGCCTACTGAGGCTATACTCAGAATACAATTCTCAATGACTCAGTTGTGATCATTAACTATCATTACTGTTGTTGCTAGATTATTTTCTACATTGTAACCCAGGGGTGTCAAACTCCAGTCCTGGAGGGCCACAGTGGCTGCAGGTTTTCATTCTAACCATCTTCTTAATTAGTAACCAGTTTTTGATGCTAATTAACTTCTTTAGCCTTAGCTTTAATTAGCCTGACTCAGGCCCCTTAGTTTTTTCCTTAATTAGTAGCCGGACAGTAATGAGACATAAAACAAGTAGGACATGACCAGCTCACCTGTACCCATCAAACAAAATCTGAAAATAAAGATGAAGGGCTCAGTAAGGTTGATCCCTCAGATTACCAAAACATTTTAGGAGTTCTTAGAAAAAAACAGAATATCAACAGTTTTGGAAATGTCTGCTGTGGCAAAAAGAGAGCAGCAACAAGCCATGGAATTGAATAACGGGTTTAATTAACAGCAAGAATCAGCTTCTCATTAAGGAACTGGTTGGAGTTTGAAGCCCCAATTTAGCTGGTCATCTGTTGGCTCGTTTCATGCTTCATTTCTGTTTGGCTGTCATTTAATGAAGAAAAGAATCAATTCAGAAGACTTAATCCTTAAAAATAGGGCTATTAAAATAGAGGAAAAAGAAGTTTATTAGCAGTGAAAACTGGACACTGATTAGGAAAATGGTTAGATAGAAAACCTGCACTCACTACGGCCCCCCAGGCCTGGGGCCTCATGTATAACGCCGTGCGTAGAACTCGCACTATAACATGGCGTAAGCAAAAAGCCAAAATGTGCTTACGCACAGAAAAATCCAGATGCAGGAATCTGTGCGTACTCCAACTTCCACGTTCTTCTGCTACATAAATCCAGATCAGCGTGAAAACTAACGCTCATGCACGCGCATTATGTAACGCCCCAACTCCTCCCAGAATTATGCCTCTTTGAATATGCAAATCAATATAAATCGCCCTTAATTACTGCATTAAGACTTGTTATGGTTGTTTTGGACACATCTTTAACACCATCACCTGGGTTTATTATCTGGGGATATCATCTTAATGCACTAAAATTGATGAAGATTATATGTATATATATATATATATATATATATATATATATATATATATATGTGTATATATATATATATATATATATATATATATATATATTAAGTGCAAAATTCTTTCTTTTTTTTTTCCTCTTTTAAAGACTATATTGGTAACAGATATCTCTATCTTTTAACCTTAAAGCGCCACTGCATGGGGGCTTGATGTGCTTTGGACGTGCTCTGTCTCTGGGTATGTCAGAGGACTGGGACTGCATGAAGTGGGTTTTAGCCTCACCTGGGGAGGCAAAAAGGGAGGGTGGGGGTTAAGGGGAAGAGAAAGAGAGCAGGCTTGATCTATATCTAATCTATCATCTCAATCTTTATAATTATAACTATCAACGTAATAATAAGCTGCATGGCAACAACTCTTGGGGGAATAGGAAATTAAGACCTAAACTATTTCACTTCCAGTTAAGACTATAATATGACACCAAAAACTCAGAATCAGTGTCTCCATGATGGGACAGTTAACTTCGTAAGCTGGAATGTTAAAGGCCTGAATCACGAATTAAAGAGAAAGAAAGTACTTTCTCACCTAACAGGTCTAAATGCTAAAATAGTATTTTTACAGGAAACCCACTTACTAAGTAAGGATCAGTTCCGCTGCAAAAGACTGGACTGGCCAAATGTTCCATTCTAGTTTTACAAAGAAAACTAGAGGGGTGGGAATTCTCATACATAGAACAGTACCATTTGTAGCATCAGATGTAGTATTGGATCCTGAAGGGAGATATGTGATGGTCATGGGAGACTTATCTAACTGTAAAATGATTTTGATAAATGTTTATGCACCTAATGTTGATGATAAGGAATTTATACAAAATTTATTTGCATCCATTCCCAATCTGAACACTCATAAACTTATAATGGCTGGGGACTTTAATTGTGTTCTAAATCCACTTTTAGATAAGACTTCCTCCACAGGGGAACGCAACTAACACCGCAAAGATAATTACAAAGTTTATAACTGATCACAACTTATCAGATCCCTGGAGGTTTTAAACCCAAATTCAAGAACATATTCTTTCTACTCACCAGTACATCATTGCTACTCAAGGATTGATTACTTCTTTATAGATAATAACTTCTTGCCTAAGATTAAATCTTGTAAATACGATGCTATTGTTATTTCAGACCATGCTCCGATGATCTTGGAGCTGAAATTACTAAGCCCCATACACTCACCCCGCAGATGGCGCCTCAATCCGCTTCTATTAGCTGACGAGAATTGTACTGAATTTATATCCAAACAAATCGAATTCTTTCTAGAGACAAATACATCCCCTGAGATCTCTGCAGGAATACTCTGGGAAACTCTTAAGGCCTTCTTAAGAGGACAGATTATCTCATATCTTTCCCACAGAAATAAATCCGAAGCGAAGAAAGTAGCAGAGATAAAAGCGAAATTACTAAAATAGATGAAGAACATGCCAGACTACCAAGCGAGACTCTACATAAGAGGAGGCAGGCTCTACATTCAGAATTAAACCTCTTGACAACTAAAGAAACCGAACAACTAATTTACAAATCCAGACATCATTATTATGAACATGGAGAGAAAGCTAATAAGCTTTTAGCAACAAATTCACAAGCAAGATGTACGCAACGCAATCTCGTAATTACTAACACTAACGGAGATAAAATCATCGAACACAAAAATATAATGTACACTTTTAGAGACTACTATAAATCCCTATATACTACTGAGTTTAAAGAAGACAATATACAATCTAATGCATTTCTGGATAAATTACAGATACCACAAATTGACGCTATTAGTGTGGAGGAGCTCGATAAACCTCTGTCATTATCAGAATTACTGGATGCTATAAAGTCACCCAAGGTGGAAAAGCAGCAGGCCCTGACGGCTACCCTGCAGAGTTTTACAAGAAATTCTCCGCTCAGCTAGCTCCCCTCCTATTAGCAACATTTACAGAAGCCAGAGATAACCAATCTCTTCCACAAACCTTTCGCCAAGCACTAATCACTGTCTTTCCAAAACAAAATAAGGACTTATTACAATGTGCATCATACAGACCAATTTCACTTCTGAATAACGACGTTAAAATACTCTCTAAAATCATAGCTAGAAGGATGGAGAAAGTGCTCCCTCAGTAATATCACAAGACCAAACTGGATTTATTAGGGGCCGACACTTATCTTCAAATCTTCGACGCCTGTTTAATGTAATATACTCACCAACTAAATCAAACACCCCAGAAATATTATTATCATTGGATGCAGAAAAGCATTCGACATGATTGAATGGAAATACCTTTTACTATTTTGGAGAAGTTTGGGTTTGGCCCAACATTTGTGCATGGATTAAATTACTGTATACTAACCCAGAAGCTTCAGTTTGCATCAATAACATTTGCTCAGACTACTTTAAACTAGAACGTGGCACAAGACAAGGATGCCCTTTGTCACCACTGCTGTTTGCAATTGCCATTGAACCACTGGCAATACATTGTCGAAATACTGATCAGATAAAGGGGATTAGCAGAGAAGGACTGGAACAGAAAATCTCATTATATGCAGATGACATGGTACTGTATATATCGGACCCAGAAAATTCTGTGCCTGCAGTCTTAGCAGCACTCACAGAATTTCAAAAGCTCTCTGGTCTCAGAATTAATCTGAATAAAAGTGTACTCTTTCCGTGAATTCTCAAGCATATAATATTAGATTAGACACCCTTCCTTTTATCATTGCAGAACAGTTTAAATACCTCGGGGTAAACATCACAAGTAAACATAAAGCTCTTTATCAACAAAATTTCGTCGTCTGTATGGAAAAAATTAAACAAGACTTGCATAGATGGTCAACCCTTCATCTCACACTAGCTGGAAGAATTAACACTGTTAAGATGAATATTCTTCCTAAGCTCCTTTTTATTTCAAAACATACCAATATACATTAATAAATCGTTCTTTAAGCAATTAGATTCAACAATAACCTCATTTATTTGGAATTCTAAACATCCACGCATCAAAAGAGCGACCCTACAAAGACAAAAGGCAGAAGGTGGCATGGCTCTACCTAACTTCCAGTTTTATTACTGGGCGCAAATATACAGTCGATAAGAACCTGGACACAAATAGAAGAACATACACAGGCATGGACCGCAATAGAAGTAAAATCCTGCAGTACTTCTTTGTATTCCTTGCTTTGTGCTCCAATAAACACACGCTATCGGCAATACACTAATAACCCAATTGTGCTCCACTCACTTAGAATCTGGAACCAATGTAGAAAGCATTTTAAGACGGAGAAGCTTCTTTCTGTGGCACCCTGCAAAAGAACCACCTCTTTCAACCCTCACAAACATATGCAGTTTTAATATCTGGAAAAATTTGGAATTAACTTGCTTAGAGATCTTTATATAGACAACGCCTTTGCATCCTATGAACAATTACATTCCAAATTTAACATTCCAGCTACAAATTTCTTTCACTATCTTCAAATCAGGAACTTTGTTAAACAGAACCTTCCAGATTTTCCTCATCTTGCACCCTCATCCACGCTGGAAAAATTATTGCTCAATTTCAAGGAGTTAGACTCCATCTCTACAATATATAAAATCCTTTTACAATCCCTTCCTTTCAAAGATCCAAGAGGACACTGGGAAAATGACCTCTCAATTAATATATCAGAAAAGGAGTGGAAAGTAGCAATGCAGAGAATTCACTCAAGCTCCATATGCAAAGCATACAATTATACAACTCAAAATTATATATCGAGCACATCTGTCTCACTAAAACTCTCCAAAATGTTTCCAGGGCATGATCCAACCTGTGAACGCTGCAAAAGCCCCAGCCTCACTAGGTCACATGTTCTGGGCCTGCTCCAAATTAACATTATTCTGGACAAAAATTTTAATTACCTCTCAGACAGTCTTGGACTCACAATCCCTCCTAACCCATTAACAGCTGTGTTTGGGGTTCTTCCAGAGGGTCTTAAAGTGGAGAAAGACAAACAAATTGTGATTGCATTCACTACACTGTTGGCACGCAGACTTATTCTGATAAACTGGAAGAACCCAAACTCTCCTCTTTAAGTCAGTGGGAAACTGATGTGTTATATTATTTAAAATTGGAAAAATCAAATACTCAGTTAGAGGATCTGTGCAGACTTTTTCAAAACATGGCAGGATCTAATCAGTAATATTTTGAAATGATTTTATAAAGCACAGAGAATTTGTTGATTTAGGTATTTTTAAAAGCCTTAAATTTTACACCGTTTGGCTTGCACTCTCTCTCAAGGGTGGGGATCGATCTGTTCTTAGCATAATTCTTTTTTTTTTGTAAAACTTGATTGCTATGTATTGATTGTAATAAAATTAATAAATAAATAAAAAAAAAAAAAAAATCGCCCTTAAACTTAGCCTTCTGTGAAAAGACAATGGGAAAAGCATGGGGGAAAATATAAGAATTTCAGCGAATACCAAGTGGAGGCAAAGGAAAAACATACTATTTGTTCAAATAAACCGTGGTATAATCAACAAAAGGAAGTTGATCGAGTGGCATAGCGTGTTGGAGAAACTTGAAAGCTCACGTTCACAAAATCGCACAGTGCCGGAAATAAAAAAGAAGTCACATATCAAAGTCTCCATGAGAAGCCGAGTTGTAGCCCACTGTCTGAGTGTCATATGAAAGCTTATTAGGGTACAGAGAAAAAAGGCACACGGTGGGGAAAAAGCACGAAATGTCAACTTCAATCTTGACATTTCCACTTTAATCACGTAGTTTATTTTGTCATTAAAGTAGAACATCATAAACTTCATCTTAAAATCGTTCAATTAACCAGTTTCTCAAATCACATCGTAATTAAAGTAGCACGTTAAATGCTTTGTTTTGTATTTGATCTTCTATGTGCTCTATGTGTGTGAATCACTACTTGCTTCTTAAACCGGCTCTCTTCCTCCAACTGGACACAGAGTCCATTACATTCGTGATATTATAGCTCTCTGAATAACTAAAATACTGAGATGTATACGTGATGTCATTTTCATGATGATAGGAGTTAAAGCACGTTATTAAACATGTGTTTCACTTCGATGAAATAATTTATTGCAGCAGTACTCAGGGGCGGCTCTAGACTTGTGGTGGCACTGGGCAGAGGAAGAATCGGTGGCTCCTTCCGCCCGTCAGTAAGGTAGCTTATGCACGGTGGATGGCTACGTCTGTTGCAGACACTGCATAGCCGCCTCGTGCTCATGACAAGCATTTAACTTTTGCCGAAATTTGTCGCTGTGTTTTTAGCCGTGTTGTTATTTTCTCTTTCTGTTTTATATTCAATATATATTGGCGTAGCCGTCACTGCAGTCAGTGCTTTTCTTTCCCCAAGTAACCGATCGCCACACAATCAGCTCTGTAATAGACGTTAAGCCATCTGTAAGCTTAGCCGATTCTTCAAAACGTTTAAGGAACATTGAAATATCTTCGTAGTACATGTTTAATTATTCTATCCTTCACGACACTCCCAGTGAGAATATAGATTATTTAAATGAAGTTAAAGTTTAATGTGTATAATTTAACAAACATATTTTGCTGCATTTCACCTTAAAAATGATATTGTCATCATATGTAAATACGCTTTATAAAGTGGCTCAGGTTGTGCGATATTATAACTGTAGTGCAAGTTTACAGTGTGGTGATTGTACTTATAAGTACAAACAGTTCTACAAGGAGCAATTGATTGGCTGCATTTAAAGTTCTTGGGATGAAACTGTTTTGAACCGCAAGGTCTGTACAGGAAAGGCTTTGAAACGTTTTGCAGTGGCTGAGACAGCGTGTGCTTAATGCCGTATACCGATAATTCTCTTTCCGATCAGCTGCTGCTGTGATTCACACTCAGATACAGTGATATAAATACTCTGAGTCGTGCAGTGAGAGTAATATGGAAAAAATTGATCTGCTGTGGCAACTCCTAACGGGAGCAGCTGAAAGAAGAAGAAGAAGAAGAAGAAGGAGAAGAAGTGAGAGTAACAACGCTAAAGCAGTTATGGTACTTGGAATACTATGGCTGTTCCCTGGACCATTAAATTTGTTACGAGTTAAATACAATCAGATGCATTACACTAATAAACAATATGCGGTTAGTTGCTGTATATTTATAAAGCCGCGTCATGAAAATAATGAGTAATCACACAAGAACAGTACCATTGCTTTGACACTGGGTGCCGCCAGTCTGCAAAACCAAGCAGAGAACTTGTGTATGACAAGGTATGAGGTACCGTGGAAAAGTGTGTGGCTTTACGCCAAGTGAAGGTTTTATACATCGCGATTTGAACGTGGAAAAGTTCTTATGTAACATTTCTGTGCGTACGCACCGTTTATACATGAGGCCCCTGGAGTTTGACACCTGTGTTGTAACCTATAATCATTTGTACTCTAAACCCTATGCTTATGGTGAGTCGACACCCATTCAAATTTTCCACAACTGTAAATATTTTACGGTCTAATATGCTTGCAGAAGGAGCTCCCACAAACAAGTCTGGCATGTTCATTGCCATTCTGCTCAGGCTCATTATTAGACAGTGACCGTCAGTGCTGGTCAAATCCATTTTGGAACCTTAGGCTATGCTGACTGATGTCATCCATCAATGTCCATAGTCAGGGCCGGATTTAGACTTGATAAAGCCCTAAGCTATTTGAGACATGGGGCCCTTTATAAGTCCAGATATTCTATGTAAGTGCCAAATATGATTTTCCGATACCTAGAGGTTTAAACTGAAATACAATTAAGAAGTATATAGATAGTGAAATAATAAATGCTTAATTTAAAATAATTTTTATTCATAATAAACTTAAAAATGCAAACTCTGGTAAAAAGAAACAAAAGTTCTTTTAAAAGGCACAATGTACAAAGGTTTATTATCTAATATCTTGAAACATGGTATAAGGATTAAGGAATTATATTAAACTAAAATATTTTCTTTCTTGCCCTTGCCAGAGCAAAGTCACTGATGATATCATCAAATGATAAACTGCGTAGTTTGTCACAAATTACCGAAATTACCGGCATTTACTGTTGAAATCAGTAATTTCGGTAGTCATAATTACCGGTAATATTGGTTAACCGGTTATCAGTAATGCAAACCCTAGGCACAATAGCGCTCTGTTCTTCAAAAAGACGCGCAAAAAAAATTGGGTGAAGAATATTGGACGTCCCGGACGTGCGGCATTGGGACAAATAATGTTGTAGTATATTTAAGTATATATGACAATTGCTCACTCGGACAATTTGTTTTGGAGGCCCCCAAGAAGGTGGGGGCCCTAAGCTATAGCTTGTGTAGCTTATACGTAAATCCTGCACTGTCCATAGTGGTCAGTTAGTATAATTTGAGTCTGATGACCTTTACTGTGGAGAGGTCTACCTCAGTGTCTGAAGCAGGGCTGAACTGGGAAGCTTATTCAGGCTGGGAATCCCAAGTCTAAGTCAGGCCAGGCCACACAATTTTTTTATAAATGAGGGGACAGTAGACTCAGCTTTTACACACACATTTCACTCTTAAATATTAATCTCAAGACAACTTCTGATAAAGTGACAACACTTCATAAATGTAAACACTTAATAAACCATGTAGTACTATAATATTTATATCAAAGCAAATGTGCAAAAAGCACTGAACAAAAAGTAGTTGTCAGTGGAATCCGCAATGCATCGATTATGTTTGCAGTTTCAGCTGCGAGTCTGGAATCTCCACCGCCGAGCCGCAGCACGTGTCTGGATGGTAACGCTGAATACTCGTCCACAAAGTTCGAAGGGTTGGTCAAAAAAGAGCACTTTGAATTTCTTCAATAATAATAATTCATTACATTTAGACAAAAGGCTCAAAAATGTCGCAGTGCCGCAGAATTTTGTCAAGCATTTATTAAAGAATGCACTTAGTAAACAAAAAACTATGAAATATTTCGTGTAGCCAGTTCACTCACGCACTTTAAAAATATTAAAATAAAGTAAAAAATAACACACGTTCATTAAAAACTTATCATGAAATAAAGAACAACAACTATATTTAAAACACAAATCATTCCACTCGCATACATGTTTCATTAATAACAAAATAAAACATTTCGTGTAGCCTATTCAGTCACTCTGAGGGAAACGTGGAAAGTAACCCATTAAAAAAGTGACCATTAAAATGTGAAACAAAAATAAAACAACCTAAACGCACAGTAACAAATACCAAAACCTATACAATATCCAAATATAATTCAAAATATATTATAAACCAGCGGTTCTCAACCTGTGGGGCAGGCCCCCCTAGCGGAGCACGAAGTAACAAAAAGGGGGGCGCGAAGATGTAAAAAAAGAAAACAAGAATCGAAAATATGAAAAATACATCTATTGAAACCAAAACAAATTAACTTAAACTACATTCTGATACTAGAACAATAAATATAGAGTTAGATAAATGTCGGTAAAAGTTAGGTATAATAAAATATGCATCTACATTTCAAAAAATGTTGGGGGGGGGGCGAGATTAAAACTGTCATGAAAACTTGGGTCGCAAATATTTAAAGGTTGAGAAATGCTGTTATAAACTTTTCAACAATATTCATAACTTTAACCACAAGCACCAGACGTACGCACATCTCAAAACAGCGCTCCTACTTAACTGTCAGAGCGCGAGACTCACACGATGTCAAAACATGAACAAGAAACCTTCCAACGTTAAACCGAAAGGATGTGTGCCCACTACAGAGTAATAACGCCTGCTCGTTTTCCATTATAATAACATTAGTGTATAAATTCATCATTAGTTGATTTCACTGGTTGTTCTGAATGCCAGGCAGGCAGCAGGCCACCGGGAAAGCTCCCGCTGATTGTAAACGTCAGTCCGGCACTGGTGAAGCATGTGACCCTTAAATAGCACAAGTGGCTCCCTTTGTGTATATAATACAGACAGTACAGCTCGTGCACAGTATTGCTTTCATAACCTGTACTTTTTGGGAACTGTGCCCACTCAGTATCATCGGCAGCGGTGGGGACCTGCTCCTGGAATTCCCTTCGCTTTGCGCGGGGCTGGGCGGGGCTTCAATTTGCCCCTCCAGCATATCTGAATATGTTAACCTTTTAAATAGAAAATTAAATTGACTTAAAAATTAAGATAAATTTTGTTATTCATCTATAGAGAAGCAGCAATCATTTTTCACATATAATTATCTATAAGCATATTGTATAGACGCACTGATAAGCCGTGTTCTGATTATTAGTGTAAGCTGCGAAAACCAGAACCAGTGTAGTGTACAAGTGATAGGTGTGGATGTTTTCTGCGCAGAGCAAGAACGCATTCGGATTGATAACGAAACGAAATTATAAATTGTAAAGTAGTTGTTTATCTTCCTATTATTATCAGTGTAATGTTTATGTTTATTTTTGTTATTGCTTCATAAATTTCAACTGCTGTGTCTGATGCCGTCACAGAAGGACAGTCTGAAAATTATTCTTGAAGTATTTGTGGAAAATAAATCAGAGAGTTTTACTTTTATCTTTCACGAGTGATATTTTTCCGAATCCTGCTGCTTACACACGAATTGTACTGAGCCTTCTGGCCAATAATGCCGCCCTCAAAAATGTGCCGCCCGGGGCGGACTCTCCCCCACTCCACCCTCCCCTAGCTACGCCACTGCGCTGTCCGGGGTGAAAGACACTTCAGAAATGCAAACTATATGTCCCTTTCAGTACAGGCCGCGGACAGTGCAGACCTACATCTTTGGGCCCTGAAGCTTGAACTGTTATGAGAGCCAATTTCACAACTAATAACGAGGTGTGGGTGACTACTGTTATCTTCTTCAATGGGGTTTTTCCATGACAGATCACCATATTTCTAAACCACTACGTTTAAGATTTTGATTAAAATTGCTGTATTATACTATCATGATTATTTTTATGAGCCCCATTTCATACAGTAGACACGCAAAAGTTGTAAGCAATGTGTACTAAAGTTGCTTCTGAGGCTCCTCCAGGATGAGGAGCCCTGAAGCTTAAACCTTTTATACGTTTCATAGCAGATCTGCTCTTGACCACACACCTTATCATCACACTTCTACAGCCCGGGTGGTCGGGTGCCCCGGTGTCGGGAGCGCGGGTTCAATAAATTATTTTAGATGGCGACCCACAGATGACAGCACCCGAGGCCGTCGCTTATGTTGCCTAATGGATTGACTGCATGTCTCCGATGATTGTATACCACAAACCATTTCATATCATTAGGCAAGTCGGTTTTAAATGACCCTGAAGTGTATTTCCAGTTGTATTGTGCCATCAGCGATTCTGATCAGGACAAACCAACGGCCATAGTGAATATGTGCTGGTAGTGCAAGTCTGACGAGTGTGTCCGCGGTGGCTCGAATCTCACCTTCAATAAAAAGCGCAACATATTGCAGTTTCGAATTAAACAATACTTTCACTGACATAACTCGGTACACACAATACACCTTTTAATACGTTGCATACTCCTATAGGTCTCGTTGAGCTCCTGATACTCATAGAAGAACGAAAACCAGACTGAGGAGGGCGCGGTGTGTCAGAATGCGCGGAATATAACGGACGGTCCTGTTTGAATTCGATTCGATTTTAGGCGGGACTGCATTACACCACATCGACAAAGAGAATAAAAAGTGTTTTTACCTTGAGCTGTCGATTATTCTGAAAACGTAAAGAGTCGAGAGCAGATCTCACAAAAAATAGTTAGAGAACTAGGTTGAAATGAGGGTAAATGGTTTTCCCCGAACTTCAAAACGATCCTTTCAGTTTTGATAGGAAGTGGTCGCCCTGAAAAATGGAATGAAGTCGTAAGTTGAAAATGATAACACCTGTCAGCTGGAGTTCACGAAGATAGCCCAAGATACGTTCGTAGCTCTTCTCTGATGCATGGACAGCGATCGATCGACATCGGGGATTGAGTAATAAATCAAAGTTGAATGTGTTAATTTAGATAGTTAATCTCGCTTGGCACCGGCAGTGACTCAGTTAAGAATTCTGAGTGACGTAAGAGCAGGTGGAGCCCAAGGGGGCGTGGCCACGGCTCAGCGCAGTGTGCTGAATGAAAGATCACAACGGAGTGCCGCTGAGTTTCCTTTATTAACTGATGCAACAAACAAGAATGTGAAATAACAAGACAAAAAACAGCAAACAAGAACAGCCAGGTTGTCTTTAGATAATGTCGAAACTTTCAGGATTCGGTTAATTTGACAACTGGAGTATTTCAAAATTTATTTACTTCATCCAAGAGCCACTTACCACAGTTTTGATTCAAAGTAATAACTTTGACATAATTTAGTTCCACGTGTTAGTAGATTCCATGAAACCCGAGCTTTTTAACAACACTTTACAAGAAGCTGGTGGTGGCTTTGTAATGAACTTGCTGCTTTCATGCACAGCAGACTGAAATTGAAGGGATGTAAAACCGGCATCGAGCGATGTGTGTTAGTGCTGGAAGGTCTGTGACTAATCGGTGTTCAGTTTTCTTAAATATACCAGTTTTGAAAGTATACTCAATAGAGTCGTATTCAATAATTAGCAATTAAAAATAACTTGAAATACCAAATGGCCAATACAAGTTTAAAGGCGGTATTAATATTACCCTATGAGGAATTGAAATAAGTTTATCGAGGAATTAATTTTAATTAAGCAAACAGTGATTCGTCTCGTGCATGTAGATTGTAGGCAGCACTTTGGTAAAGGCGACATTATCACGTAACTTTTCTTCACCTTTAGGACATTTTAAACCAATAAAGTAAAGTGTGAACCTGAGAGTTACACGCACATCCAATGCTTTATGCTTATACCGCCTTTGAAAACCGTGATAACTACGTGATCTCTGCTAGAGAAAAGTCGTGATGGTAAAAATGCAACGAATGTGATGTTGGACAACAGAAATATGCGAATGTTTTACCAAATGTTCAAATGTAAGCCCAGTTGAGAGATGCTCATATACTGTACTTACAACAAAATCTTTAGAATTTTACTCAAAGATACATTTCAAATTCTGATCGTGCATTTATCATTTAATTTTACTTTGCACACCCGTGTCTATAAGGAGACATGATTGTTGTTTTTGACGTCCTTTTGCTCGCTTTATTTATATGACTGCTCGGTTCTCATATACATCGCGTTGCATTGTAACGACCAGGAGGGACGCGGTACAGTACTGATGTGGTCAATCTGTAAAACTGTTAATTTCTGGAATCTGTTGAAGGTGTCGGTCACAAAGTCTGTTGAAAGTCTCTTACCTTCAAATCTCGCGCGTTTAGTTCAAATGGCAGGCGTCTTTTGGTTTGTAATTTAGTTTGAAACCGCCAAGACCAGAGCGCAGGAGGCATGATAGGGCTGAGATTCTTTTTTTAAAATTAATTTCGTATTATACATGTTTAAAAAAATAGTTTGTGTATTTTAAAGTTTTTTTGGTTTTTTTTACGTTTTCTATATGTATGTGTGTTTGTGTGTGTGTATGTGTGAGAGAGAGAGAGTTGGGGAGAGAGAATTAAGCGTTTGTTATGACTGAGCTGATAAGCTTAATTTTGTTGCTGACCGGGCATTAACAATGTGCCTTACCTCAGGCTGCGTTATGAAGAACTGTGACAGGTGCCATACTTTCCTGTCACTAACTGCTGCTGTCTTTACACTATACATCCTGGTGTTTTTACTCTGTTTTTGTTATAGTCTACCATACACTAAAAATTTAATTTTTTACGCGTATTAGGAAGTTTTTCAAAGCACAAAGAACCAACGTCATAGGCAAAGAACACTTCCCAGAATGGAATGGTGCTTTTTCCAGCTATAGTACTACGAAGAACTACACAACCCAGTAACGAGCATGACATTAAAGAACCAGGCTTTTAAGAGTGCAGGGTTGGTGCTATGGGGTTGGGGATAATATGTATAGAGATGCCAGAGTCGTCCTATATGCCACAGGGCAGGGTTCTTAAACTCCGGTCCTGGAGGGCCACAGTGGCTGCAGGTTTTATATCTAACCCTTTTTTCTTAATCAGTGACCTGTTTTTGCTGCTAATTAACTCCTTTTACTTTCTTTTTAATAGACATGGGTTTTTAAAGATTTGTTTCCCTGAATTTCTTCGTCATTCATCTGAATTGCTTCTTTTCTTTCCTTAAATGGCATGCAAACAGAAATGAAATGTTTTTATCTTCCGGTGAAGTCGTTTAATGCTGAGTGTGCAAAAGTCTCAGCTCTCTGTGAGTTACGTGACCTAAAAATTAGGGGCGGCTACCTGGTTGCGTCATCACGCACTTTGGTTTTGCGTGGGTATTTGCTGGTGTTAGCTTTGTGCCCGATACGAGTCTTCACATTGCAGCATGCATTTGATTAGTCGTTAATATTGTGTGCGTCTATTTTTTTATGCAGGTTACATGTTTTGTTGTTAGTTCCATTAGAAATATAACACATTTGATTCTGTCAGTAATCGTTCGTTAACGATCGTTTACTAACGTAACCAGGGAACCTTTTATGTCGAAGTGTGTTTAGTTTAATGTTTAAAACTGTATACAGTACATCAAGAAATGTTGTTTCTTTATTCATTTATATGTGCTTCTAGAAAACAGACCAGGTAATCGCTGTTTATGTGAAGTCCCCCATGTCTGAACAGCTTTAACGTGTTTAGCCATTTCTTTTCAGTGTCTTTGCCAACGACGGCACGCTCTGTTCATTTCTACCGCCATCTACTGGCCTTTTTTGATGTTGCCTGTCTGTAGTAAACTGAAGGCATTTATTTTTGTGATAACTATTTAATGTAATATTGCAGACCCCCGTGACCCTCTGTTAGGAGATTGCGGGTTGGATAATGGATGGATGGAAGTATTTTTTCTGCTTCAGAAACCACACACACGTCTGCAAATAAATTGATATTCCGCTTTACAAGGCCATTGCAACGAATCCTTATTTGAAACGTTCAGCAGTTAATTAAGTAATTTTACTGAAACTCTGGTCTGCTTCATCCGTCTTACACCAGATTAGGATTTGGTACCACATACACACCAGTTCGATGCACACACTGTTTAACACTGAGGACAGACTGAAGTATGGCACTCTGAAAATGAAGACAACGCCAATAAATGCTGTTCTCAATGAAGTTATGGTTTTTTAGCCGTACTGAAATTTTCAGGTGATTTTAATGTGTGTGCATGTTTTTTTGTGCATGGAGTAAGTGATGGAAGCTTTGTGTTTGCAGGAGTTTTTTTTTTAAGCATACTGGACTTTATTTCCTTCTTTATGAATAATAATAATAATAATAATAATAATAATAATAATAATAATAAAAATCAATCCTACTCAAGTTATTATTATTATTATTATTATTATTATTAATAATAATTAATGCATGGACTCAGCTGGATTTGGATATGTGGAGTAAAAGATGCAGGTGTGTGGTTGTGAGCCACGCCACTATTGAACTGCTTGGCTCCTTGAGGAGTGCAACAGATTCTCTCCTAGGACTTCTTGTCCATTGTCTCTTGGGGTCTGCTCTGTCCTGTCTATGTATTCCCTGTGGTCACCTACAACTGGGGTACCTGTTCTGCCCATAGGCGACTACCTCTCTTCTTTCATGGTTTGCGTCCAAGGTTTCAGACATCCACCCACAGCCTACAGTCAACATGTTCATCTCTTTCAGAGTATACTGCTAAAATGGCCATCCTATTCATTTTACAGTCAAAAGGATTTCATCCACAGTCTGCTTGCCCAGGTGGCTGCTGCCTTTCAAACTCATAGTTCCGGTGCAGCATAGACAGTGGAACATCAGGTATACTACAGGTTCACAAAAGGGTGCTTATTACTGATTGGTGTTGAGCACTTGTCACATTTGTGGCACGCAGCTGGGGGTGGTACCCAGCCGGGATGCCCAGGAGGACCGGAGGAGGGCTTGCGCCTCCTCCAGACCATGAAGGGGCGACCGCCCTGGTGGCTTTGGGGACCACGGGTACAGAGCTTTGAAGCTCAGCCCTATAGGGGCCCGTGGTCACCACTAGGGGTCGCCCCAATGCCTTTGGAGCCCTGGACCTCAGCACTTCCACCACACCCGGAAGTGCTGGGGGGAAGAGGAGCTGGGACACCCGGAGTGCTTCCAGGTGCGGAGCTGGTACTTCCGCCACACTGGGGAGTGCCGGTGGAAGCTCATCGGAAGACACTTGGAGCACATCTGGGTGTGTATGAAAGGGGCCGCCTCCCTCCATGCGATAGCTGGAGTCGGGTGGAAGAAGACGAAGTCTTGGTGGAGAGGAGTGGAGGCGGCTTGAAGAGAGAGAAAGGCATTGTGTTGAGGGCCTGGACTTGTGGGTGATTGGTGCTGCGGCACTGGGTTGTGTGTGTTTATTCTAAATAGGACTTGCAAATAAACGTGTGTGGTGATATAAAGTCACGTCTACCTGTCTGTGTGCGGGCTGTACCCCACACATTTTATATTGAAAAAGTTTGGTGCCACCATCCCACCTGAACTTCAGACTGCGTAATCCACATAAAGTTAGGCTTGTTTGGGCCCTGCCAGTACTTGGACGGGAGACTAACTAGGAAGAAGCTTGTGGTGGTACTAGAAGATATGCTGATGAGTCCAGCAAGGGGTGCTTACCCTGTGCTCTGTGTGTGGCTCCCAATTGCCTGTGTAGTAATGGTGACACTGTGTTGTAAACATTGGCACCATCCTTTGGATGAGATGTAAAACTGACATTCTGACCCTCTGTGATCATAAAAGTCATTGGGAATATTTAGAAAAGAATAGAGTGTGCCTCACTGTTCTGGCTACATTTTCCACCATGACCATGTTCGTTCTGGCCCCCTAATAATCCCCTGTCTCTAACTGGCTAACAATTTCTCTCACCCCTTCACCACCTTAATAGCTAATGGGTGGTGAGAATGCTGGTGCAAGAATGACCACTGTCACATCATTAGCAGTAGTTGAAGTCCAACCCGTATGTGTAAAGCACTTTGAGTAGTTAGAATAGCGCAATATAAATGTGACAATAAGCGAATAAAATACAGATCATTGCGCTCACTGAGCTCCACTGTTGGTGCACACATTGGCTGAAGCAGCGGCGTTGGGCTGGCCCATTCCAAAGTTTGAAGTGATGGCTCCGGCTCAGCGGGCAGGTCTTTTTTGTTTTGCTGGTATCTGTGCGGATGCTTCGCGCTTTCTTTTTTCACCAAGAAGAAAGGAAAGCCTTATAATTGTAGTGATACATCTTTCACTTTTATTATTTCGTAGCTTGTGCTGTGTTCCTGATGGGTGTTATCGCTCCAACAAACGCTTGTTGTGTATTGTGGTTGCAGCACATTTCTAATTTCATATGCAAATTAGCCACGTGGACCTGAGCTACTTGCGTAGTAATCACTATTATATATCCGATGGCAGTAACGTACAGGTAACCAACGTCTTATCTAACAGCGTCCGATCGTTATGTCCATAACTAGTGTCTTCTTTTTTTCTGCCCTAACCCACCACATGTATTCTAAACAAAACCAATTGCTCTACCAGCCGAGGGTACTGTACATATCTAATATGTATCTAAAAGCTAAGAGAAACAGTTAAGTTACAGATATCAATGTATTCTTTATTATTACATGTAAATGCGTACTTTCTCTATTTACTAAGGAAAAAGAACAGTCTCAGCATATCAGGAACCAGTGCCTTAGGTCAATTCTTGTTCACTCGTGTCTCCTGTGTCCGTTTCGTATATGTTCGCAAAGGAAACCACATCTTGGCCATCAAACGCCTCAAGTTTAAAAAGAGGTGCGATGAGCGCATCAATAAAGGAAAGATGGCGGTGTGAAGACTCATGAGGACATCGTTCCCCCTTAAAGACAAAGGGGATGAGCGGCGTTTCTCGGGGTCCTTTCAAGATCCATTAAACAGCTGCTTGCATGTGTTGGTACTGTTGGAGCGTAAAAGGTAGCGGAGATTCTCAACTTGAAAGAAGGCTCTAAGTTGTCGAAGGATAGGCAAACAGAATAACTAGTTTTATTGCAATAAACAATAAGATGGACTCAACCCAGTCAAGCTGAGCCTCGATCGAGCCAAAACTTACATCATATACAACCATTTCTTATCACCCTGACTTCGCTAGCGGCATCTCATTCGCTGCTTACCCCGATTCTCTTCTCTAGCATGGCCTCTTTCAGGCCGACCTTGTAGCCACCAATATTTCTTGTATCTTGTCATTCAGTGCCATTCCTTGCCACCCTTATTTCTTGGCCAGCTCCCAACCGGTATGCTTTCCCTCTTTACTGACCTTTGGCTAACTCCATTCATCTTTCTCCCCCTTATCCATGGGCTTTGAGATATTGGTAGCTCCTTTCTGATCTCACTAAAAAAGAAATATGGCTTATGCTTTAATTGCTTAGCATACCTGATTTGTGTAAAAGTTTACAAGTTTAATTCTCATAAACGTTCATATTAACTTTACATCTACTTGTGCTAATGCATGACTTTTTATTTTCCATAATTGAACTTTATAACCTTAAGGGAACATCTTAATATTTTGAGATATATTATGTCTACAGTAATCACACAAAACACAATGTTATGTTAAGCTGGTGTCACGAATCGTGTGCGTGAACACGCATTGTAAAAGATGACTAACATCAGGTTACGGTCTTCTCTGCATCAAAAAGCTGCAAATAAAGATATGTCACAGAAAAGGACATATCCTTCTGGAGAAGAGAAAAGAAACAAGAAGAAAATATATAGAAGATGGGATAAAACAGCAAGATAAAGGTAAGTCACTTGATGAACTTCAGCATTTCACAAGAATCACTTGCTAAATTACGCTATTCAGTTCAGTCAGGGTATGTGCGGCCAACATTGGGGGTGAGGAGGAGGAATTCAGGACAAGGATGGAAACGCGTGTGTGTAGTGCAGAACAGCTATCAACTTCAAAAGAAATAAAATAACAAATATATCAAATACATCTTGATTGTATGATCAATAGTTTCTCCCTGAATGTATTACTTTGAAGCTGGAATACTTCAGAAATGTTACACTTGGTTAAAGTTTATTTTTATTCACTCGATTGCAATGTGACCCAAATCCAGCATCTTGTCACGTATCGTTACACACCAAGTAGGGGAGCTGCTGCCACGGTTAGTTAGCATAGTCGATGCCGTTCTAACCTGATGCATCTTTTGTAAAATAGTATATATAAACTTACCTTTTTGTTTTTAGAAAATGGATCTAAGACATACATTGATTTTACACTGAAAAAAGTATAACCTCCATTCAACTTAAAATAATTAAGGTAATGATTCACACTTAATATTTTCAATCTGAAACAATTTAATTCATTTTATCTTATTGAACCCACAATTTTTAAGTTGAAGCAAATCATTTAGAGTGATTGGGTGCAATTCACTTGTTTTATACTGAAGTAAATCTATTTTTTAAGTTGTTACAATTTAAAATGGTTTATTGGTTGTAACCTGTTTTAATGCTATTTGAAATAGTAGATAGATAGATAGATAGATAGATAGATAGATAGATAGATAGATAGATAGATAGATAGATAGATAGATAGATAGATAGATAGATAGATAGATACTTTATTAATCCCAAGGGGAAATTCACATAATCCAGCAGCAGTATACTGATACAAAAAAAAAACAATATTAAATTAAAGAGTAATAAAAATGCAGGTAAAAACAGACAATAACTTTGAATAATGTTAGCATTTACTGCCCTGGGTGGAATTGAAGAGTCGCATAGTGTGGGTGAGGAACGATCTCCTCAGTCTGTCAGTGGAGCAGGACGGTGACAGCAGTCTGTTACTGAAGCTGCTCCTCTGTCTGGAGATGATCCTGTTCAGTGGATGCAGTGGATTCTCCATGATTGACAGGAGTCTGCTCAGCGCCCGTCGCTCTGCCACGGATGTCAAACTGTCCAGCTTCATTTCTACAATAGAACCTGCCTTCCTCACCAGTTTGTCTAGGCATGAGGCGTCTTCTTTATGCTGTCTCCCCAGCACACCACCCCGTAGAAGAGGGCGCTCGCCACAACCATCTGATAGAACATCTGCAGCATCTTATTTCAGATGTTGAAGGACGCCAACCTTCTAAGGAAGTATAGTCGGCTATAACCTTTCTTACACAGAGAATCAGTATTGGTCCAATTTATCATCCAGCTGCACTCCCAGGTATTTATAGGTCTGTCTATTATGAACATAACACATTCCAATGCTGTACTTTTTACATTTATTTAAAAATCTAGTGAAAATACACAAGCATTTTGCAGTGTAAATCTTAAGTATACAATAAAAAATTATTAAATGTTTCTACAGCTATCTTGAAAGTATGTTTTATTGCGAGTTCTTATACTTAAAATTAACAGTTGAGAAACACGGTTACTTACCAGAAATCCTCCGTTATAAAAGTCAGCTGCTGAAATTGACCAGACCTGTATAGCCACGTCCACTCCACTCGGGAAAGTGTTCTTTTTTTTTGCTTGGAAAGCCAGCACGCTGGAAGAAAATACAAATGGTAACTCAAACACAGCACACGAACAACCTAAAATATTAGGTTAACTGAAACAGGATTTTTATGTTTATTCCCTCCACCATAACTTACTTTGGTAAAAACATTTTTTTTTTACTTTGATTGAGATCTGAAATCAAATATTTCAAGCTATAACACTAAATGACTAATCTTAAGTTGCTTGAAAGAGAAATTTTACATTGAATGAACATCATCAGTGTTATACTTTTTCAGTGATGTGTTGGAATTTTTTTAACAAAAAGCAATTAAAGTGTTTAACATGTTTACAGTAAATGCATGTATACTCAGTGTACTGTACTCCAAGTACTGTATCTCTTTGAATAAGGATTTTCATCCCAGCCCCGAGTCCCCCCCAAACACTCTAACTTTTTGCTCTGTTCAAAATCCCCTCTACAACAGAGCCAAGCAATCAGTAATAATATTGAACAGCTGATTCAGGTGAGCTGAGAGTTAGGATAAAACATAAAGGGGAGCCCGAGGACTTTGAATATTAAAGTGCGCATTAACACAATGGATCCCAAAGTAGTACAACAAAACCCAGAGCAAGGTGAGGCTCCAATGGCTGCCCCTGCCTTGGCACGGCCACAAGATGTGCACCTGAAGATGGCTCCCTCAGATGACCATGTGTGTTTCCTCTTCTGCTTTGAACATATGGCAACATTGATGTGCTGGGACAGGGGAGCCTGGGCAGCTCTTTTGGACCAGTTTTTAACCGGAGAGGCCCTCCAAGCTGTATGGAATCTCCCTCCGGAAAGTCTTGATGATTATGACTACACAAAGCAACAGATTAAACTCTGCTCGGCTTCAAGTCCGGTGGTCAAGGGGCTCCAGTTTCAGCTGTGGCATATTGATCAGGATCGCCTCTGTATGAGAACAGATCTAGGAATTAGTGGACCTTATTCACATTGTGGAGAAACTCGCTATCGATGCAGTCCTGACGAGAGCTTTTGTGATGAAATGCTACGGAATGACGTTCACTCGCAGCTGGATCTGATCCACTGACTAGAGGAGGAACAAGCCACCTGGAAACAACGGGGCTACCCAGGCTTCACCCTGATGTTGACTGAGCCAGCACAGACCTTCAGGGTCGTCAGCGCCACGGGTAGAAGATGCAAGAGTGTGAACACCAAAGTGCAGACTAAATGCAGCTGCTTTCGCTGAGATCATCTGGGACATCTGACTCAGGAGTGTCACCTCCCACCTGATCAAACATTGGTATGCACCTCCAAGTTTCCCCCGAGATGTTAAAGAGGATAATTTTAAGTTCTCTATTATGTTGGTCAGACAGGAATGCTCAGCACTGTTGGACTCTGGTAGCAACCTGTGCATAGTTCTGGCGTGACTTGCAGACCTCTTATAAGACCACAGACATCCAAGTGAACATCTGCTGTGTCCATGGGGACATTAAAACAAAAGAGACAATATTACTCCCTCTGAAATTAAAAGGGAATAACTTTAAGGTTTGGACTACCATATCTGACACCTCACCTTGGCCACTCCTAATAGGAAAAAGGAATGCCCTCTTCCCACAAGTCTTGGCCAACTGCAGAACTACCCCCATAGTGGATAGAGAGGGGCTCACCACAGACAATGCCAGTCAAGGAAACGGGTTTGAATTTGAACCAGTGTTGTTCAGCGAGCTGGGGGACGAATCCTCAAGTGAAAACCTGGGACAGCTGGCAAGCTTTTCTGCATCAACAGCCTCCACAGACTGGACACTCAATATGGACCCAGATGAAAACTAAATAGCAGTGGGAAGTGAGTGCAATGCTGCATTAAACACAGAGGAAGCAGATACTGCCATCCAGGCAGAGTTTGCTGTCCTGCAATGAGCCGATAACAACTTGGATTTTGCATGCAGATGAGCCCACATCACAAATGACTCTTATTATCTGAAGAGGAAGGACTTGAATTTTAAAGCACCTTATTTTTTACTTAAGGATGGCTTTCTGTATCAGGTGATTTCTGTTTGCATGGGTGATGGACGTATCGAGTAGTTGGTAGTGCCAAGTGAGTATAAGGAGAAGGTTTTAAAAATTACTCACAGTCATGTTTTGGGGGCCACCTCAGCGGAAAAAGATGAAGGAACGCATTTCAACACTTTTATTAGGTGAATATGGGTCGGGATGTGGAGCAATTCTGAAAGGCCGGTCCAGACTATCAAATAGTTTCTGCTCACAGACCCGCCAGGGCACCCCTTGTACCGATGCCTATTTTAGATGTCCCCTTTGAGAGGGCAGGATTAGATATTGTTGACCCACTTCCCAAGAGTAAAAGTGGCTTTCAGTATATGTTCATGTTAATCGATTACGCCACAAGATACCCAGAAGTAGCAGTGTTGCAATGGGTGGATGCCTGAACTATTGTTAAAGCATTCTCAGATATGTTCTCACGTATTGATATCCCTTGCGAGATTCTCACTGATCAGGGCACACCCTTTATGTCTCGCATCATGAAGCAGCTGTGCGAAAGTTTCAGAATTAAGCAGTTACACTCCATCGATTTAATTTCACCCTAAAACAGATGATTCGGCAGGTAGCCCATGACAATCTGTCTTCCTGGGATACAGTTGCACCTTTCCTCCTCTTTGCTGTCCAGAAGGCCCTGCAAGCTTCAATCTTAATTAGTCCTTCCAAACTACTATTGGGCCGGTGACCACGCGGGGTGTTGGATATTTTTCGGGATGAATGGACGGGGAATCACGAGATGCCCCCTGAAGGAGGTTTGTTGACTGAGTCGTTTCGCTGTAAGATCAGATTGCCAGATTGTCCTCTATTGTGGTGTAGCATCAGCAGCGCAAGTAAATGTCATTATGACAAAACAAGTAAACTCCACAAGTTTAAGAGGGGGATCGCGTGCTGATCTCATCCGATCTACATAAATTTTGGGCCGAAAAGGCAAGGGCCAGCAGTGATAGAAAAACATATGTCCCCAGTGAATTATGAAGTCAGAATTCCTGGGCAGAAGAAGTCCCTATAAATTTTACATGTTTATCTTTTAAAGGAGTGGGACGACTGTCACAAAGTCCTGGTCACGGCCACAGTGGTTCCTCAGACTGAAGTCACCATTGGGGTTGATTTGACTGACACCCAGAAAGCAGAATTGCTATCGCTGATCGAGAGGAACTCGGACATCTTCTCGGCAACGCCTGGCCGGACAACATTTGAAGAACACAAGACTGTCACTCCACCCGTTGTTACTATACAGGTGCCCCCGTATTGCCTACCAGAGGTAATAAGGAAAGTGATATGTAACATAGTTTGATGATAAATTAATATCTTCAAATATGGAACAAGCATGTAAATGGCATTATTGATGAAAAAAACGGGTTGGAAAATGGATGGATAAAAGAGTTTTAAAGTTAATGAGAGGAACAACCTTGGGGTGTAAGTAAAGTAATTTTTTTCCTAAAAGTACAGATCCATGGTAACATGACTGTCCAGGATATTAACATTAGAACATTAGAAAAATCTAGAAAAGAGGAGGCCATTCAGCCCAACAGAGCTTACCACTCCTATCCACTTAATTCTTCTAAAGAAAAAACATGACGTCGAGTTTGAAAGTCTCTAAACTCCTTCTGTCTACCACTCTACTTGGTCACTTACTCCATGTTTCTGTGTTTGTCTGTGTGAAGAAAAATGTTTCTGTGACATTTACCCTTCACAAGTTTCCAACGGTGTCCCCGTGTTCTTAATGAACTAATTTTCAAGTCACCGTCTCGATCCACTGGACTAATTTGCTTCATCACACTTCAGTCAGGTCTCCTCTTCATCTCTGTAAAGGCTCAGCTCTTTTAATCTTTCCTCATAGCTCATCCCCTGTAGCCTTGAATCAGCCTAGTCGCTCTTCTCTGGACCTTCTCTAGCGCTGCTATGTCCTTTTTTGTAGCCCGGAGAACAAAACTGCACACAGGACTCCAGATGAAGCCTCACCAGTGAAGGTTGAGCAGAACCTCCTGGGACTTGTACTCCACAAATAAAGGCGCTATATAACCTGACATGCTGTTAGCCTTCTGAATGGCTTCTGAACACTGTCTGGCAGTTGATAGTGTCAAGTCCACTACAATTGCTAAGATCTTCTCATAAGGTGGACTCTTGATCTTCTAATCATAAATCTCTCAGTATCTCCTTAGTATTCTCTTTTATCACTGGGAGTCTATCGACTTCCTGACATGTGAAGGACTGATACGAGTTTAGGGCATCTGCTCCTTCACTGCCTGTATTTTTTAATCCCCCTTTACTATTCCTGATGCACTTCACCTCCTCCTTGACTGAAACACTGAAAGAATCTCTTAGGGTCGTCTTTCGCCTTATCTGCTATAATTCTCTCCAACTGCCTTTTAGCCTCCCTGATATCCTTCTTAATGGTGGCCCTCATGTTCTCATACGCTCTACGATTCACTAAGGAGTTGTTAGTCTTATATGTGTTATTTATTATTAGTTTGGCAAGAAGAAATAAGACCACACAAAATGCTGATTTGTCCTGAATCAATAAGCAGCTTTACTATCCACTGAAAATGAGGAAAGTAAATCAAGACCTGAACGACCTTGGAAATTCTACATGTGCTCTGGGTGTTACAGGAGTGGGCCAAGTTTGCCAGTGAATTTAAACCAGGTACCCATGTTGTACAGGGCAAAACTCAACTGTCATTTAATAAAGGAATCTGTCTTGTCACAAAACTTAAAAAATTGCACTTGAGGTAACTTATTATTATCCATGCAGGTCCAAAATATGAATATATATTGTGGCAGACGGCTAAGATGCCCATGAAATGGAGGATGGGGGAAGGCAGTCTTTCCAGGACACTACCTCCCCCAAAATGCTAGATGGCAGTGCCCCAGATTTCTGCCAGGCATCCCGAGACTTGGAGTTTGGTTTCTCAGCCCTGTTGGGTGCCGTCATGAGGAGCTGTGAAAGGACCTGGGGACTCACACTTTCCTTGCAGCAGTAGGAAGTCATGAGGATGGAAGCCCCAAAGTATTTCGGGCTGATTAAAGAATTGGGATTCTCCTGGAAGTACTGGCAAGTTACGTGGGATGAAGCACTTACAGGTCATGGACTATTTTAAGGACTGCTGGAGACCCAGCAAGCGAGCCGGAGTCGGGCGGAGTGTGACAGAGCTCGCTGGTTGATGTGGAGGAGAGATTGCTGTTTATAATTATTGATTTATTGTTAGTGCTCCGGTTCCCTCCCACAGACCAAAGACATGCAGGTTAGGTGCATTGGCGAGCCTAAATTGTGCTTGGTGTGTGGGTGTGTGTGTGTGTGCCCTGCCTGGCATTTGTTCCTGCCTTGCTCCCTGTGTTGACTGGGATTGGCTCCAGCGGACCCCCGTGACCCTATGTTGGGATATAGCGGGTTGGATAATAGATGGATGGATGGATTTATTATTATTGGTACTTCTTGCCTGTTTATTGGTGGCTGTAGTGTGTGAAGGGCTTCTTTTAAAAGAAGATATTTAACAACTTCTTGGTCTTTTAACCTGCCCTGCGTCTGTCTGATTGGAAAAGGTGGGCAACAGTGCCATCTAGCGTCCACTCATTGACAATATATGCTTTTTTCTTAAATCATGAATTGGTTTTAATGTCACAAATTAATGTATATGTGTTGTTGTAGGAAATGTCCTCTTTTTCATTTAGAAGAAATTACAGTTTTGCATAAGCTGTGCAAATAAGGAGCTAACGTCGCTCTCGTTATTTTCATGACAAAAACAGAATGACCTGACCGGCCCAGTGGAGTTTACACTAACAGAGCAATTAAAGGAGTAACAATTCATTAGGTTAGGAGGACTCCACACAGTGCTGCATTGGGCCACAATACGATGTCCCCTTACACTTTTTTCACAATTTTAATGGTTCTTTTTGACATAGTAGAAGAAACCGTGGAAAATAAATTAATTTAAAACTCAAAACCCTGGTTTAAAATGGAATCATATTTTCACAATCACTGCAAAAAATATTTATCTGCTTAATTTGGAGAGAAAAAAAAAAAACTAACTATTCCTTCCAGATCCTCGTTTTATGTTTTTAAATGCTGTTCTGCTTTATTTGGAAGATCAAGAAAATCACGAACAAAACAAAGCCACTTGGGATTCATTATTATGAAGGGACAAGGCGACAAGCACTTAGGAGCGCGTCAATGGTGCCGCTGACGATCTGACAGGCTGGTAGAAACAGCAGTGAAGGGAGATGACTGAAGATACCAACGGCTCTCTTTAGGGCTACTCAGCAGCAAACGGCGTTAAGAGGCTGACTCCATTCCTCTGTCTCTCCGGGTCGTTACAATAACACAGCGCTTAACAGAGCAGACTTACAGTACAGCACAGTTTACAAGAGTACGGGACAGAGAAATGAAAGTGAATAGCAGCTTTAAAACGAGAGACAGAATGGCAGATCTAGCAGCCTCTCAGCTTAAAATCAGCGATTGTATGGGCTGGACTGGTGCGGCGTGTTGAAGACACCGCAGAGCCTGAGCTGCGTGGCGCCTCCGATCAAACCGAAGCAGTTAGGTTGGAGGTGCGCTGGGATTTGCGGATTAGGAGTGGGGCGCGTAGAACGGGGAGGAGACCACCGGAATGAAGAAAAAAGACCCGCGAGGGGAGGAAAGGAGGGGAGGACCGAGGGAGCGGAAGGAACTGGAGACGCGGGCGGCGATAGAGAAACGTGGACAGAGGCGTAGTTAGGGTTTTCAGCGCCCGGGGACAGCTGAAGATTTCGCGCCCCCTCCTGTTTGCCAAAATACAATGGCAAATGGAAAGAAATGTTTAAAAAATATTTAAAATAATAGTATTTTAAGAAAAAAAAAACACATAAGTCTCCGAAAATGATAACGCCGTCTCGTGTTCTTTAAAATCTAAATCCGTCATTAGTTTTTGTAAGAAAAAATGAGTTTTCCGCATTAAAAATGATTTTAAAGAAAGTATATAGCAAATTATAAAGCAAAATAATTATATTTTTATAAAAACGGCATTACTTACAATTTATTCGTACGAAAATATGATGGGGAAACGTCTAGACTTTTGCAGCCATCTACTAGAATACTTCACCACAGCCCAATCAATTTTCTATCAAACACCTAAACACAAATCACTTGGCACACAGAAATGGTGTTTGCAGCATCTTAGACATGTCAGTCTCGCGACCTGTTTAATAAAGTTAAAAATGTTATGGGTGCGAGTCAAGCATGTTAGAGTAGTGGAGGGGATCAATTATCTGTTAGGTATATAGAGCGAATACGTGCTTCGAAATCAGAAAGAGACAAAAAGAAAGGGACGTCGAATAAATGAACAAGACATCTAAATTATTTTTTTTACATTTTTATTTCAAATTTAAATTTGCAAGCACATAATCACCATGAATGCATTATAACTAAAATTAAAATAAAACATTTCTAAGGCATAGATCTAATATGTGCCTGCATTAAAGTACGCAGCCTGTCCAGGATTGGTTTGATTTTCCAGACGGACACTCTGAGCTCCTTTTCTATTTGAAGTTCGTTTCTATGACGAGCGGCGCCGCTGCTGCTGCTGCTTTTATAGTCGCGTATTTTCAATCCAGAAAGTTCGAGACGTCGCCAACATTCGGGTAACAGTAGATCAGGTGATAATGCGGCGCGTCTGCACCACACTGGCAGCGTAGCCAATATTGCCAAATTGACTTAAATACTTTACTGCTTATTGAGTTATTTTCATGATACAACTAACAGCGGTATAATTTTTGTCGAACAAAAATTCGTTCGTCTCGCGCAGATTGACTTCATCGGTGTCCTCGTTCACGAGATTTTTAAAAATTAAAACATATGTAATCGTTTCTTTACATAAAACATAATAAATTAAGAATAAATAACTTATTCTTTGTTTTTGGGATTAGAATTACTACCAAAAACCACACAAGGCATTTTAACAGTTATTAAAGCTGCACTTAAAAAAATAAATTGCAAATATTTCATCGATGTTAGCCGAACACATGCAAATCTTGTGGAAGTAAAAATGATAGGATAGCACGAGTATTGTACCTTTGTTAGTTGTTTCGTGTGTTATTCTCGTCTATCTTATATTATGCAGGAGGCGCAGAATTATTCCAGATAGGGGGAGGGGGTGATGCGAAATACGAAAGTTTGAGAACCGCTGCTTTACTGCGAGGCGGCAGCGCTACCACTGCGCCACCGTGCTGCTCCCGCAGGTGTCAATTTTGTACTACGGCTGATTTACTAGTTGCCTTTGTGATATTCAACGATGGAGCTGCGGTATTTGATGGATTCTTCCGCTCCTACAACCTCTGGCTGGGGAGAACCCGAGATCAGCCTACCCCCGAGCCGCCCTTCTCCTTATCTCGTACTTCTGAGACCCTGAAGCAGACCAGAAGCAGTGATGTGTTCATCTCAGCACTTATAACAGAATACGGCATTGACATAGCTAGGCAGTGTGCTTGAAAAATAAAAAGGGCCAGAGTTGTTCTTCAGAGTGATGCCATAGGGGAACCCATGTTAGGGTCTCAAAAGATCCATCCACAGGAGAGTTCCAGAAAGAGCCTTCATTTCTTTAGATCTGCAACAGGCTACTGTAAATAACCAGGCAATAGAAGGTAGACGATTTGTGAAACACCAATGGGTCCTTGATTTTAATCTTTAAAAGACTCTCGCTGCATACTTACAGTAACACAGGCCTAGTTCAGGTATGTTTTATTCTGTTAGTGTTTTGCTAGGTAGCCTGCCATACATTAAAAAGTTTATTTTTTCCCAGATATTAGGATGTTTTTCAAAGCACAAAGACTCAACTTAATACAAAAAAAAAAAACTTCCCAGAAATAAATGTTGCTTTGTCACGCAAAAGTTCCACCATGAACCATTTAACCCAATAAAGAACTATTAAATGCCATTAAAGAGCCAGAATTTTAAACCATGTATAGTGAATGAGGTGGCGTAATGCCATGCTGCCCACACTCTGTAAATGCTGTGATCTTAACATTTCAATGACCATCTGAACAATTACAAAGTTATGAATGTTTGTCAATTTTTATCAGAATGACAGTCGCTACAAGTAATCACACTTCCAACCCTGAGTCGACTGGGCTTCCTTTCGCACTTCACGCCAGGACCCCATGCTGCCTGGGTTGCCTGCTCCAAAGATTTTGGTGCGACGCCTCTTGCCAACCCTGGTCAGCTGCCTATGTTGCCCATACCAAAATATGCCACTGGGAAGGAGAAACAATGTGGTGGGCTGTGCCAGTAGCCTAACAAATCATATCAGAGTATTACACATCAGTTCAACGACACACGCTGCTGAAAGGCACTCTTCAAAATTCATCTCTTGTTCATTGGTATGTAAAATCTGCTCCACTTTGTCTGGCTGGACCAGTGCCATCCTGGCCCTCAAATATCCCGCCTCGTGCCTGGCAGCTGCCAGCCCTGCTTCTCCTCAGTTCACAGAGCAGAGGTACATACAGTAAAATGTAGATTTCTCTTAAACTATTTTGAAAGTATTCATATTTCCTTACCTGTTTGTTAACTTTTAATCATGTTATTCTGAACATACAAATAAGGAAGTAGCAAGTTTTAATGATGTGTTGTAACTCGTCCTTTCTTTTCTTTTTTTGCGACCTGCAGGATCAACTTGACAACAGCCTGCCTGTTTAATTGCACTTTGTTGTTCTGTCATTCAGGAGTTGAGCTGGTAAGCTCAGTTAATAAATAACCTCAGCTGCGCTTGTTCATATGATTCTTGATTTTGGGAGCTGAATTAAAAATTGAAGCCAATTTTTCACATCCTGTAACATTTTTCACAAAACACATTTTTAGCTGTCAATTATATATCGCTCTATTATAAAAGGAAATCCTAGGATGAGACTTTCTTGGAGATAATTTCAACTCCCACGAGAGATAATAATCGCCTCTCATTCATTTGAATGCTATTGTCAGACACAGTTCCTGCTCTCTTAGTGCCAAGCCGGGTCGGAAATAAAAGACAAAGAGTAGAAGACAAAGTGTAACGTTGTAAAGAGGTTCAAAAACGTTAGCACGATACGCATGCAGATCAGGTTAGAGATTATGAAAGTACTAAAATTCGAAAGTCTCAAAAAAATGATAGTAAAGTTTGCATTAGCGCTAACAAACATAAATTATTATTTGGTGAAATAACGGAACAGCGAAAAGAGATCGAATATATGGACATAGGCGATATAGCAGAAGTATGTAGATATTATTTGGCTCAAAACTTTAAGTCAGAGACCTGTAGATCGTCTAATTCGTGTTGCCGGGAAGAGTAGTGTTTCTTCCCAATGAAGAGGCCTATCTGCGTGAATTAAAATATTTGTTGTTTGGTGAAAGTGAAATCCACATACACGAGCGGCAGAGATGAAAAGTTGATGACACATAGTGCAGGCCATTGGTCTTGGGGATTTGGCAAGCAAAGTGAGCAGGGGGCATATATATATATATATATATATATATATATATATATATATACATATATACAGTATATATTTTCTAGTTATCATCATCAGTCTCTGGCTACATTAACAAGTGCAAAGATAACGTGACTGTGTCAAAGACCTTCAGAACTTGTGCAAATCATAAACTGTGGGTGACACTGAGGATAAGTGAACTGCTAAAAGCCTGTAATGCTGTCTTTAGATCAGGTGATAAGGTAGCCCTTAGGACAGCAAGGGTAAACCTATCATGGGGCATCAAAGCAGCTAAATGAGAGTATTGGTAGGAAGGTCCAAAACCACTTTCAGGCCATAGAGACACATGTTGTAGGGAATCCAAGCCAACACAAACTGTAAGACCACACCACCTTTCTGCAGAGGTGATGTCTCCTTTCCAGATGTTCTAGCTAACTTCTATGTGTAGTTTGATTCCCTGAATGACACACTTGCAAGGAAGTCCATCTCTCCTTGGGAGGAACAGGTACTGTTTTTTATCCAGTGCTGGTGTAAGAACAACTTTGTTGAATGTAAACCCATGAATGCTGCTGGACCAGAAAAGATACCTGGCCAAAAGCTTAGGAAATGTACAAGCCAGGTGACGGATACCTTCACAGAGATCTTCACTATTTCTCTGAAGAAGGCAGTCATCCTCAAGTGCTTCAAAATCACCACCATCTTATCCATTTCAAAGATGACTTCTGTCTCTTGCCTCAATGACTGTTGCCCTATAGCACTCACACCTGTTGTCATGAAGTGAATCAGAGGCTTGTCTTAGGCCACTTGAAATCCAGACTTCCCATATCAAACTACACTTTCCCATTTGCCAATCACTTATACTGTTCCACTGAAGATTTCACATCATCTACTCAGCACCTGGGCCTGACCCATTTGGACACATAAGTTTAAGTTTGTGGATGACACAATGGTAGTGAGTCACATCAGTACTGGGGATGATTCGCGGACCGGTGCAAGTGCAATAATCCATCTTGTAACGTGAACAAGACAAAAGAGACAAGTATTGAATTCAGGAATACTCATGCTGTCCACTGCATATTGAGGGCTCTATGGTGGAATTGGTCAAGAGCAGCAAATTAGTTGCCTTTCTAACTTTACTCGGTCAAACAACACCATCTCCATAGCCAAAGAGGCGCAGCAGCATCTTCACTTCCTTTGTTGGCTGAAGAAAACAAGACCTCCCCCCATTCTCACCATATTCTACAGGGGGCACCATAGAGAGTATTCTGATTAGCTGCATCATTGTCCGGTTTTGTAACTGCAGTGTCACTAACCATGATTCCCTACAATAGACAGTGTACACAGCAGAAAATATCATTGGGACCTCTCCACCCTCCATTAAAGACGGCTTTAAAAACATTGCATTCACAAAGCCAATAGCACTGTCCAACTTCCACCTGCCAGAAGATACTGCAGCATCCAAACTAGTTCTGCCAGGTTCTGCAGCAGCTCCTACCCCTTTTCTTTCTCTTTCTGTAACAGGTAACAGCTGTATGGCTTGTTTTAACACTTTTCCCTATCCCCAATTAAGAAAAGAACAATCAAGAGCCAATTAGTCACTCATATTAGGCTAGAAAATTTCAAAAGTTGTGCATAGTGACTTTATGAGCTCCAACAGCTTTGACATGATTTTTGAACTGATTTGAAGTTAGTCTGGAGATCCCAAGTTAGGCTAAAATTGTGTATGCCTTCCCAAAGATACACAAACCTATTGCCCTCTTCATCTTTCCCCAATTCTGTTTGTGGTCCATATAACTGATCAGTTTTCTCCATACAACTTGGTCCTGCACCTCCTCCCCAGACAGACCCTTTTTCCTTTTACATGACCCATCCACCTTCACTTTTTTGCCTCCCTTGCTTTATTATCTTCCCATGTATTTCCATTCCCATCATTCCTTTTCCCACATATTCATTATCTCTCCTAATCACATGTCCATACCATTTCAACCTTCATTCTTGTACTTTCTTAGATATTTCTCAGATTTTTTTTGTCCTTCTGATCATCTCATTTTTTATTCTGTCCTTTTTGGTAACATCTCATCTCAACTTTCTCATTCCCAACACATATCTTCTTCTCCACAGCTCCCTTTACTGCCCATGTCTCAGCTTCACACATTATAGACATCTAACATGGAATCAAATACCTTACCTGTAACCTTCACCTTAATTTTTCGATTACAATTTACTCCTGACAAATTCTTCCAATTGTCCCATCCACTAGGTGTGTTATCTCTGCATGCAGTTATCCATCTTGGGCTACGATTGATCTTAGATATTTAAACTTATTCACTCCTTTCAATAGCTCTCTCCTTGAAGGCTAATTCCCAAAACCTGATCACCATTAAACCTAAAATATTGGGTCTTTTTTCCTATTTATCTTCAATCCTCTCTCCTCCAAAGACCCTCTTCACTCATCCAACTTTCTCTTTTCTGGTGCCACACAACACAATGTTTTCATCCAAAGTCTGCACCATAGAAATTGATCTTTTATCGCAGGCATCAACACATCCTTAGACAGATTAAAGAGGTGAGTACTTAACATAGATACATGGTTCTCCCTCCCTCAAACATATTCCTGGACAATCTTTGTATACTTCTATGCTACTCATTTCTTCCTCATGCACCTCCAGACTTCTTCACATGAAAACTTACTCCAAGACTTCTCCAAATCAATAATCACCACAGGCAAACCTTTCTATTTCTTTTTCACTCTCAATGCAAGGACTGTATCAACTATTCCTCTCCTTGGTGCAAAACCAAACTGCTCATGTTATGGTCTCTTCCTTAAGCCTGCTCAGTTAGAACCCTTTCCCAAAATTTATAGGTTTTCACAATCCTAAATATCTCCTCTTCCTCATATAACAATTAATACAATCACACTGTTCCTCCATTTCCCTGGCATTTTGTCCATATCTTCAGTATTAGATCCCACAACCTCACCTTTCCCTAAACTCTTTCTGACTTCCACCGGTATTTCCTGTTGCTTTCCCGTTCTTAGACAAAACTATGACCAGGTGTGTAATGAAAAAGCATTTCCAAAGAAGAGCCTCAAACTGCAGCAGAACCTTTTTATTATGAAAGTTTTTTTTTTGGTCCTCTTTAGCACTGTGAATATATTCAGATAAGATCTGGTAGGGAAGGTTAGAAGGATTACTGAGGTTGAATCTGACAAAAATTGTTACTTCTTTGTCTCCATCAATCCCAGCCTCCTCCTGAGTTTCATCACCCTGACCAGTACATATTCTATTGTGATACCAAAAATTCCATTCCAGCCTCCTTCTAGGTTTTATCATCATCATCAGTGAAAATCCTATTGCTGCCAAAAACAGATCCATCTAGTAAATTGTTTGCCAGTTTCAGAACAATAAAATGTCTGTCCCTTGTGTTGATCTGAAGTCAAGCCGTTTATGAAAGTCTTGTGTCACATTCAGAACAGTAATACACTTCCTCTACTATGTGAAGTGTAGAGTATCTTTGAAGATGGCTTCTGACAAAGAATTCTTCCACATTCACAACTGCAATATAGCATCTCTCAGGAGTTTATTTTTCCATAAAGGTCTCCTTGTGTACTTTTAAGCCAGATGTGATCCTCACTTGTTAGTCAAGACATGTTGTATTACCATGAGGTAATGACTCCTTTTGTAGTTCACAAGAAGTGCTAGTAATTGGTAGATCATCTACATGGTTATAAAGGTTTTGTTTGATCAGCCCTGTTGATCTTGGCATCACTAAAAATTTTAGTGTAAGCAGACCTGTCTAGTGGTCCGACGGTCATGGTTGCTGAATTGATGAATGATACTGATGGAGTAGGAAGGGCATGTCTGACTGATCTCTGTAATGTTATCATAAAAGAAGGTAACGTGCCAGAGGACTGGATGAGTATATTACTACTACTGTACAAGAAAAGGAGGGATCCAATGAGCTGAGCCTCATATAGTGTGATAAAGCTCTTAGAATATGGAATGAAGTTTGTCAAATGGGCTGCCGAGCAAAGAATCAGAGGAATGATAAACATGAAATGCAGTTTGGTTTCATGTGAGGACCTTCCATGCAATTTTTATTGTGAAACAGGTTCAGGAAATGTATGTAGACAAGTGTAAACTGACATTTTTCACTTTTGTAGATTTAGAAAAAACACTTAACTGTTTTCCAAGAAAAGACACGAGATTGGCCTATGGGAGTGGAGGAATAGCTTATAAAAGTGTATGGAGACAGCAAGAGTCTTAGCATGAAAGTGGAAGTACATCAAGGTTCAGACCATAGTAATTGAAGCAGCATATAGAGAAATAAGAGAAGGACCACCAATGTAACTTCTTTATGCAGATGATTTGGTTATAATTGATGGCAGGGAGGATGAATTAACAGAAAAGTTTCTTAAATGGAGAAACATATTGGGTGAGAGGAGATTGGCCATTAACCTAGGAGATGAAGGTAGGTGCAAAATAGGGAACTACAGAATAATCTGGAAGGTGGCCATTCAATGCATGTGGTAGAGGTGTGGAGTCGACTTCTACCAAGTGTGTGGAATGTGAGAAATGGGTGCAATAGTACGACAAAGATCAGCATCTCCTTCCTGTGCAGAAGATGTGGCATGAAATCACACAGACAGTCAGCAAGATGTCAGACTTAGTGACTGAAGGTGATAACAAAACTTAGCTACCCACTCTAATTTTGTATTTTGGTGATATCATACCATCTATAGTTGGGGCAGATTTAGCAGTGCCCGACAGATTGATGTGCAGTTGGCAAAAGTTTTGAGAAATATTACCATCACTAAAGTCCAAGGGAAACTTCATTAAAACAAAAGGGTATGGTAATGAGACACGAGCATTAAAATTTGAAAACCAGACGAAGTTAGAGATAACTGAGATGTGTATGATAAGATGGACATGTGATGTGCCCCTGAAAGACAGCCTGAAAAATGTAAATCTACACAGCAAAGCAAATGCTGAAAATATAAGTGTCAACTGGTGAAGGCGCTACTTTAGGTGGTAAGATGACATGATGTCAAAGGATGATGATGACTGGGTGAAGTAAAACTCTTGATCTATTGATGGATTGTAAGTAGGCTAGAAAAATGGATTGATGAGGTAAGAAGCGATATGAAGAAAATGAAACTTACAGGTGCCGACTTGCATGAGAGCAGTTGATGAAGAACAGGGATTTGAAGTAAAACAGCCAGCCAGGGTTATCCCGGAAACTAGCTATAAAACTGAATTGACCTCAGGTAATTTCATTTGCAGCTCGCAGCATTTGTTAATTTTCAAAATGTGAACATAACTTGCTGCTTAGTTTTTATTTTCTTTTGATATTTTTGCTTCTCTCTTTGACAGACTCTTTTGTGTTTCTCAGAATTGCTTGTTTTCGTTCAGTACAGTCAGAATGTGGCTTCTTTGTGTTGTGAATTCTCGTGTGCTTCTGAAGATGGCTCAGTCGTGAGAACTGTCTGCCACATTCCAAACAGCAAAAGGGCTTCTCTCCGGTGTGAAGTTTCTTGTGTCTATGTAGATTGCTCACTTGCGAAAATCGTTTCCCACATTCAGAACAGCAATATGGCTTCTCTCCTGTATGAATTCTCATATGAGTGGTAAGACTGCCCCTGTAAGAGAACTGTTTGCCACATTCACAACAGCTAAACAGCTTCTCTGAAGTATGAATTTTTTTGTGGGTCTGAAGATTGCTCGCTTGTGAACATCGCTTTCCACATTCAGAACAGCAATATGGCTTTTCTCCTGTGTGATTTCTCATATGAAAGTTAAGACCGCTCTTGTCGGAGAATCGTTTGCCACATTCAGAGCAGCAAAATGGCTTTTCTCCAGTATGAATTCTTGTGTGAGTCTGGAGAGTACCCTTTTGAGCAAATTGTTTTCCACACTCAGAACAGCAATAGGGTTTCTCTCCTGAGTGAACTCTCTTGTGGTTTTCCAAATGGCTGCTTTGCGCAAATTGTATTCCACAGTCAGAACAGCAATACGGCTTTCTTCCATTGTGAGAATTCACGTGGCTGTTAAGACTGCTCTTGACACGAAATCTTTCCCCACATTCAGGACAGCAATATGGCTTCTCACCAGTGTGAATTCTGGTGTGCGTCTGAAGATGGCTGCTTTTCAGAAATCTCTTACCACATTCAGAACACCAATATGGCTTCTCTTCAGTGTGAGTTCTCATGTGGATGTGGAGGCTGCTCCTGTAAATGAATGGTTTTCCACAATCTGAACAGCTAAATGGCTTCTTCGCAGCATGAATTCTTTGGTGGGTCTCAAGGTGTTTCTTTTTAGAAAACTGTTTTCCGCATTCAGAACAGCAATATGGCTGTCGCCCTGCAAGATTCAACTGACTTCCTACGTATTTGGATTTCCTTTGAAGACTTTTTCTTTGCTCTTTGCATACATACAAGGATCCTGAATTTGAATTTTGTTCCCGTTTTTGGGTATCAATTGCGTCTATTTTTGTTAGCTTCACAACAGGCTGAGAAATAAACTGCAAATAGGCTAGTGACAAAGTTTGTGGCTCAGAGGTCGATTTCTTCATATTTTCATGATGCAGTGTCTGTTCTTGTTTGTCATTAAGTAAAGTCTGAACCGGTGAAGCTGGGGAAAAGCTGGGACTCTCCTGTGTATCTGCAGAAAGGCACAGAAAAGGACAAGCATAAGTGACAGAAAGAACTGACAAGTGTAGCCATTTACTGTGGATCAGCTTGTCCAAATTATAACACAACCAACTAACAACAATACTTTCATGTTATACATAACACATTACCTTATCTCACCCTAATGCGTTGATATGCTTGGTTTTGTAACTGGCAAAGAAAACAAAAGTTGGAAAGCAGTAACATTTTTCAAGATGGGTGTCAAAAAAAGTCATCTTTAATGGGTAGAAAAATAAACATCAAGAAGAATCGACATCAAGGAGTTGAAGGCTAAATATCGAGAAAAGTCAACTTCATGGGGTAGAAGTCGAAGCAATGTTGGCATGAAGAGGTACAAAGCTAAACACTAAATAAAAGTAGTCACTGCAATTACTGATCATACGGCCTTGATGATGTTCAATTACATGACTAGAAATCGCAGGCTATGACCATGAGGTCAGGGACAAGTTACAAGATTTCTAGCTGTAGGGAATTTCAAATATAATGACTGCAATTGCTGATCTCATTGGTTTAAAGCAGGGGTCCCCAACCACCGGGCCACAGACTGGTCCGTGCCAAATGGATAAGGAGGCTGTTTTATTTTGGGTAAAACTTCCATCTGTGGCTCATAGATGCAGATAAGGCAACGCACTTGGTGAATAATTTATATATAGTGCACTTCATTATTTTTTGTTACACGCCTTGGCACCATCCCCCAACCCGCTCCGCGGAAAAAATTACCCAAATTAAAAGGGTCCTAGGTCACAAAAAGGTTGGGGTAATTTTAACTGACAAGCTAGCAAAAATGCATAAAAAACAAATGTCTTTGGAGAGCTTCTTTGGAAAAGGAAAAAGGCCCAATGAGGAGATAGAAGAAGAGCCTTCGACTTCCAAGAAAAAGAAAGCTGCATTTAATAGACAATATCAGGATTCCTACTTAAAATACGGGTTTATCGCTACAGGTGATTCTAACGCACCAAGCCCACTCTGCATAATATGTGGCGACATGCTAGCAAATGAGGCTATGAAGCCTTCAAAACTGCTTCGCCACCTAGAGGCCAAGCACCCTGCATTAAAAGACAAGCCTTTGCAATTTTTTGAAAGGAGAAAACATGAACAAGATGGACAGAGGCAACTGCTAATGGCCACCACCTCAACAAATGCGAGTGCACTGAGAGCTTCATACCTAGTGGCTAACTGCATTGCTAAGTTGAAGAAACCTTTTACTATAGGTGAGGAATTGATCCTGCCCGCTGCTAAGGACATTTGCCGTGAACTGCTAGGAGAGGCTGCTGTTAAAAAGATAGCACAGGTTCCTCTTTCGGCAAGCACTGTCACTAGGCGAATTGAGGATATAGCAGAGGACATTGAGACACAGTTGTTGGAGAGGATTAATAAGTCACCTTGGTATGCAATTCAGGTTGATGAGTCTACTGATATTGACAACAAGGCAATACTACTTGTTTATGTGTGAGATATATATATATATATATATATATATATATATATATATCAGGAGGATGTACATGAGGACATGTTATGTGCACTGCCACTGCCAAGCACCACCGCTGGTGCAGAACTATTCAAAGGAATATCAGGAAAGCTGGATTGGTCCTTTTGTGTCAGCATATGCACGGACGGAGCTGCTGCCATGACTGGACGGATTTCTGGTTTAATTGCTCGGGTTAAGGAGGTTGCACCTGAATGTGAGTCTACGCACTGTGTCATTCACAGGGAAATGTTGGCTTACCGAAAAATGTTACCTGAACTTAACAGTGCACTGAACAATGCCATTAAAGTCATTAACTACATCAAAGCAAATGCCCTAAACTTGCGTCTGTTCGAGCAGCTTTGTGATGAGATGGATACAGAGCACAAACACCTTCTCTTACAAACAGAAGTAAGATGGCTATCTAAAGGGAAATCGTTGGCCAGTTGAGGATCTTCTTCTCCATTTATCTTTATTCACTTATTAATTCATCTACTTATTTTTATTACCTTTAAGTTTTACTCTGCTGGCTTAGCTCTCTTTCTCAGGAGTGGGGTTTGATTTGCTTTTTGATCTTATGTTTGTAAAAATTTATTTATTTGTATGGATTTTGTTGTGTGATTTTAATAAAAAAAAAGTGACGGAATTCAAATATATGGATGACGATTTTACTGGGTATGTCTTAATAAGGGGTGACATGGTGGCACAGTAGTTGTGGTGCTGCCACACAGTAAGGAGATCAGATTTTGCGTTGTGGAGTCTACATGGGTTTTCCTCTCACAATCCAAACACTTGCAGGTCAGGTGGACTGGCAGTGCTAAACTAGTCTGTGTGTATGTTTTTCCCTACGTTTGATTGGTGCCCAGTCCAGTGTCTTGTTCCTTCCTTGTGCCCTATGCTATCTTGGAAAGGCTCCACTTACATGTGCCATAAAGCTAACACAGTTTTCTACAATAGGAACTTCATGGTCACAGTCAAACATGGTAGTGGTAGAAGGATGCTGTGGTGATATTTTGCCGCTTAAGGATCTGAGTGACTTTTTGTAATTGGAGGGAGCACACATTCAACCATCTACCAGGAAGTACGGAAGGAGAATGTCTGGTCATCGCTCCGCAATCTGAAGCTCAAGTGCAATTGTGTTATGCAGCAGGACAACAATCCTAACCAAAAGAGCAAGACAACCTCTGAATGGATGAGGTTTTTGAGTTACAAGAGCCACTGCGGAGATTTCTTTCAGAAAAAAAGCCACTGCTGGCAGAACATTTCGGTGACATGAACTGGTTCACAAAACTCGCTTACTTGTGCAACATATTCAATCTGCTTAATGAACTCAATCTGTCACTTCCGGGGAAAATGACAACTGTCTTCAAGTTGGCAGGCAAAATAGCAGCATTCAAAGCCAAACTTGAATTGTGAGGACGCCGAGTGAACAGAGATATTTGACACGTTTCAAACATTAGCAGGGGTTTTGGAAGAAACTGAGCCCGATTCAAAATTATCACTGCTCATGCACGACCACCTGTCTCTGCTTTTAAAAGAGTTCGAGTGGTCCTTTCCAACCACAAAAGACCCCCGAACTTCGAAAGAATGGGTACGTGACCCATTTGTGAACAAACCAGATGAATTGAGCCTGTCCGTGCAAGAAGAAAATCAACTGCTAGAGATTGCAAACGACAGTGGCCTTAAAAGTATGTTTCAAACAACAACTCTGCCGGCGTTCTGGATTAAGATCAAGGCAGAATTTCCAGAGATCGCCAAAAAAGCACTGAATGCCTTCCTTCCTTTTCCAACAACCTATCTTTGTGAAGTGGGATTTTCTGCAGTGATAGCGACTAAAACCAAAAAAAAAACTAGGAATTACAAAAAATAGTGAATTGCATAATTTAATGTCAAATGTTTAGCACAATTTCACATTTCCAAAAGTATCACAAGCTTACCACATTTCAAGAGCCAAGCAACGTACGGTTTGACAGCACCGGTACCTGTACAAATGTCTACTAAAAATGGTGAGCTTTAATGTAACCCCCTTTCTTTTATCCTTTGTCCATTCTGTTGAGATTTGACAAACACCATCAGCCCGGTGTGAATCGCTTTTCTCCTAAACCTGTTTTTCCTCTTTTCTTGCTACAGCATCACATGCATTGCACTTTTCACACACAAAATCTCCAGCAACTATATAAAAAAGTGATGGAATCCCTCAATAAATGCAAGTTATCAGGAATATACTAACAATCCAATTGTGCTTCTGTGGTGTTATGGGTCCACAGCTCGCTGAGCAAAGGCCGTTTTTTTAAATAAATAATCACCGCACTCGCGGCAGCTTAGTGAGGGGCATGGTGGCCATAGCAAGCCACGGGGCAATCTGCGGTGTGGGCGTTTCTCACCTAGTGCACAGGTGAGGGACTGCCCACATCCATGATTGTTCCTGTGGCTAATGTGCTGCAGCTGCTATGGCCCCTCGCAATATAAAAGAAGCGTGAGTCGGTTGGGAGAAGATCAGATAGAAAAAAAAGAAAAGTAAAGGATGGAGGTTACAGAGAGCGAGGGAGCAAGTCGGTGCAAGAGAGAGAGAGAGAGAGACACACGGAGCGAGTGGGCGAGCGAGCGAAGGAGCGCTCGTGGGCAGCTGAGAGGATGCCTGGGTGTTAGGCCGACGCCCAGGAGTTGGAGTTGAAGTCGCTCCCGCTGAGCAATCAGGTAGTGGGAGTGACCAGTGAAGGGCGACTGGCTGTAGAAGACCGGAAAGGCAGCGGGAGTTGCGAGGCTTGGAGTTGCAGTCCTTGGTGTGGTCGTCCTGGAGACCAAGGAGTCCAAGTCTCAGGTCTGGGATGAGTGCCAGACCGAAGCCTGGATCGGGAGCTCTCCAGACCTGTGTTAGTGAATGGAAAAGGGCAGCTGCAAAGAGCGTCTCGCCTGTTGTAGGGCCCATATGGGAGAAGAGGTGAGACGCTGACGCAAACAGAGAAGCAGCACCGGGCTTGTTGCTGATTTTTAAAGACTGCTTCCTAAGGAGCGTTTTAACCTCTGGTTTTAAGGATTGTTTTTGTTTCTATTGTTTTTATCTCCACGTTTCTTTTATGGATTATTTATTGAACAGTTTTGATGCACTGCACTTTACTTGGAACACTGTTTTTGTTTCGATATTTTAAATAAAAGCACTTTGCACTTTTTGAACCATCCCCTTGCTATGTTGTTGCCTCCACTGTCTAGCTCATCTCGGTGACATTATCGATGGTGTTGGGTTCAAGGGCTCCCGAACAAAGGATGGGAGCATGGAGCTGAACCCACATCGTCACCTTCACTCACTCAGAATATGGAACCAATGTAGTAAGTATTTTAAGATGGAGAAGCTTTAAGCTGTGGCACCTCTGCATGAGAACCACCTTTTTCCACCCTCTCAAACATATGCAGTTTTTAACATCTGAAAAACATTTGGGATTAAATCACTTAGAGATCTTTATATAGACAACTTCACATCCTACGAACAAGTACATTTCAAATGTAACTTTCCAGCAACACATTTCTTTCACTACCTTCAAATTAGAAACTTTGTTAAACAGAACCTGCCAAATTGTCCTCATCTCCCACCTTCCTCTATGCCGAAAAAAATATTGATCAGTCTTGAGGACTCAGACTGCATTTCTGCAATACATAAAATCATTTTACAGTCCCTCCCTTTCAAAGATCCAAGAGGACAATGGAAAAAGAATCTCTCAATCAATTTCAGAAAAGGAGTGGAAGGTGGCAATGCAAAGAATTCACTCGAGCTCCGTATGCACAAAGCATACAATTATTCAACTCAAAATTATATATCGAGCACATCTGTCTCGTCTGAAACTGTCCAAAATGTTTCCAGGGCAGGATCCACACTGTGAATGCTGCAATCAAGTCCCAGCCTCACTGGGTCACATGTTCTGGGCCTGCACCAAATTAACATCATTCTGGACCAAAATCTTTAAGTGCCTCTCAGACAGCCTTGGTGTCACAATCCCTCCTAATCCACTAACGGCTGTGCTTGGTGGGCTCACAGAGGGGTTTAAAGTGGAGAAGAACAAACAAACTGTAGTCTGCCTTTACTACACTATTGGCACGTAGACTTATCTCGCTCAACTGGAAGAATCCTAACTCTCCTCTGTTAAGTCAGTGAGTAACTGATGTTTTATATTATTAGAAACTGGAACAAATCAAATTCACACTTAGAGGATCTGTGCAGAACTTTTTCAAAACATGAAAGGATCTGATTAATAACAACATTTTAGAATAAGCTTTTAAAGCACTGAGGATTTTCTTCTCCATTTATCTTTATTCACTTATTAATTCATCTACTTATTTTTATTAGCTTTAAGTTTTACTCTGCTGGCTTAGCTCTCTTTCTCAGGAGTGGGGGTTGATTTGCTTTCGATCTTATGTTTGTAAAAATTTATTTATTTGTATGGATTTTGTTGTGTGATTTTAATTAAAAAAAAAGTGCCGGAATTCAAATATATGGATGACAATTTTACTGGGTATGTCTTAATAAGGAGGTGACATGGTGGCACAGTAGTTGTGGTGCTGCCACACAGTAAGGAGATCAGATTTTGCGTTGTGGAGTCTACATGGGTTTTCCTCACACAATCCAAAGACATGCAGGTCAGGTGGACTGGCAGTGCTAAACTAGTCTGTGTGTATGTTTTCCCCTATGTTGGATTGGTGCCCAGTCCAGTGTCTTGTTCCTTCCTTGTTCCCTATGCTATCTTGGATAGGCTCCACTTACATGTGCCATAAAGCTGACACAGTTTTCTACAATAAGAACTTCATGGTCACTGTCAAACATGGTGGTGGTAGAAGGATGCTGTGGTGATATTTTGCCGCTTAAGGATCTGAGTGACTTTTTGTAATTGAAGGGAGTACAGATTCAGCCATCTACCAGGAAGTACTGAAGGAGAATGTCTGGTCATCGGTCCGCAATCTGAAGCTCAAGTGCAATTGTGTTATGCAGCAGGACAACAATCCTAACCAAAAGAGCAAGACAACCTCTGAAAGGATGAGGAAAAAAACATGCAGTGGCCTGGTCAAAGTCCTGACTTGAACCCCATTGAGATGCTGTGGTGTGACTGTAAATGGGCAGTTCAAAGACAAAAACCCTACAATGTGGCTGAATTCAAACAATTCTATCAAGAGGTCAGGGACAAAATGTCTCCTCAGCAATGCCAAAGAGTGGCCTCCTGTTACTGGAAGTGTTTGATTGTAGCTGTTGGTGCTAAATGTGACATAACCAAGTTTTAAGATTAGTTTGGTCAGTTACGTCTTCACATGACTGATGTAGGTGTTGGTGAACGTGTTTCCTTCAAAAACCAGGAGGTCATTTAAAAACGGTGTATTGTGTTTGTTTAGGTTGTCTTTTGTATTAAATTAAATGTGTTTGGAGAAATAATGAAGTGTTATGAATAAGCAAAAAACAGTGGAAATCAGGAAGGCGCAAATCCTGTTTCATGGCACTGTACATTAAAAAAACTATTAACGCAAATTTCACTTGTGGAAAGAGTAAGTGCACCACTACATTAATAAATCCCAAAATTAAAATCTTGTACAGATTATTAGAACATTGATTTTTGTGTGAGCCTGCCGGATTTAAACATTTGACATTTAGTTTGTTTTTGGAGTGTATGTTATCACCATGCAGATATCAAAAGAGCACAGTAAGGCCTTCAAGAAGAAGGTTATAGATGATTACAAGTCTGCAAAGGAGATTTAAAAAATCTCTAAATAACTGCAAATCAAACATTCCATTGTCTGGAAGATCGTCTGCAAGGGGAGAAGATTTTAAACTGTCAACCTGTCCAAGCCAGGCTGCAAAGCAAGAAGCAGAAAGTCATCTAGAAGAGACCCAGAATTTCATTGCAGAACCCACCGGTAGCTCTTTCCACTGTTGACATCAAAGTTCCTAAGCTTACCATTAGAAAGAAGCTTCACACATGGGATATACACAGGAGGTGTGCCAGGAGAAAACAAAGGAATGTCAGGAGAAGACTAAGATGGCCTCTGAACACTTTGGCAAAGACCGGGGGCCTCATGTATAAACGGTGCGTACGCACAAAAATGTTGCATAAGAACATATCCACGCTCTAATCGCGATGTATAAAACCTAAACTTGGCGTAAAGCCACACACATTTCCATGGTACCTCAAACCCTGGTGTACTCAAGTTCTCCGCTCGGTTTTGCAGACTGGCGGCACCCAGCGTCAAAGCAGTGCTACTGTTCCTGTGTGGTTTCCCTTTCTTTTTCAGACCCACATTCCTGACATGGCTTTATAAATACTGTACACTGATATTAACTGCATATTGTTTATTAGTTTAATGCATCCGATTGTAATTAACCTGTAACAATATGATGGTCCACGGACTGGTTAAAATATTCCTAATACCATAGCTGATTTGCCGTTGTTACTCTCACTGCACCTTCTTCTTTCAGCTGCTCCCGTTAGGGGTTGCCACAGTGGATAATCTTTTTCCATATTACTCTCCCTGTACCACTCGGAGTATTTATTATCACTGTATCTGAGTGGAGAATCAAAGATCTACAGAAGCTGAGAAAGATAATTATCAGTATACAGCATCAAGCACACGCTGCCTCAGCCATGTTGTCTATTGAACTGCCCCCATACGACAAACGTTTCAAAGCCTTTTCTGTATGGACCTCGCGGTTCAGAAACAGTTTCATCCCAAGAACTATAAACACACTCAATCAATTGCTCCTTGTAGAACTGTCTGTACTTGTAAGTACAATCACCCCACTGTAAACTTGCACTACAGTTATAATATCGCACAACCTGAGCCACTTTATAAAGCGCGTATTTACATATGATAACGATATCATTATTAAGATGAAATGCAGCAAAATATGTTTATTATACAGATAAAACTTAAATTCATTTAAATAATCTATATTGTTAATAATTAAACATGCCGTTCACGGATTGTTCCTGACTCATGCTGTATTCTTGCTGGTGCTGGCACAACACTGGAAGGATAGATGGAAAGAATAATTAAACACGTACTACAAAGTGTGATGTATGGCCAGCTGTTCATCCCGGCCAATACCCCCACGCCGCCAGGTGGAGCCCTCCCTGCAGTATGGAGGTGCCCCGAAGACCAGCAGGGCATTATGGACATTGGAGTCTTTATTCACAGCCCTGCTGGATACCGTGGGGGCCGCCAGGAGTCGCTGCAGGGAGGCCCAGGGACTATTTGCCGTATGCCCAGGAAGTACATCATAGTCACATGGACAAAGAGAACGATGTGCTTCCTGGGTGAAGAAAAAAGGATTTTTTATCTGACCCGGAAGTGTTCCAGGTCACATGGACAGAGAGGGTGAAACGCTTCCGGGTTGAGCAGTATAAAGGACTGTGGGAAATCCCAGACGGACGACCTGACTTGGGAGGCAGGGTGGCTAAGCGTCTGGGAGTTTGGAGGATTGGAGTATTGTATTGTTTATTGAGTATTGTGGAGAGGAGCGTGCTTTGTGCACATTATTATTATAATAAATAATAATTGGACTTTTTATCTGATGTCTGACGAGTGGTCTGCGGGTACAAGGGTGTGAGAAAACCCTAAACTGTCACAGAAGATATTTCAATGTTCCTTAAAAGTTTTGAAGAATCACCATTCTAAGCTTACAGATGGCTTAACATCTATTACAGAGCTGATAGTGTGGCGATTGGGTATTTGGAGAAAGAAAAGTAAGGACAGGAATTGGCAGTTAGTACGTTTGAAAGAGACAGTACTGCTACTATAAAGTATTTCATCAAAGGTCGCGCACGGCGCAGCAAGCATCTTGCGTGAGACATGGACAGTCACTGTGCCACCGTGTTCCCATGTTTAATAACCCATGTTATTTTCAACATGAAAATTATATCACGTATACATCTCAGTATTTTAATTATTCAGAGAGCTGTAATATCACGAATGTAATGGATTCTGTGTCCTGTCGGAGGAAGAGAAAGCCGGTTTAAGAAGCACGTAGTGATTCACACATAGAGCACATTTAAGATCAAATACAAAACAAAGCATTTAACCTGCTACTTTAGTTACAATGGTATTTAAGAAACTAGTACATTAAACAATTTTAAGATGAAGTTTATGATGTTCTACTTTAATGACAAAATAAACTACGTGATTAAAGTGGAAATTTCAAGATTAAAGTTGACATTTCGTGCTTTTTTCCCCACAGTGTGCCTATTTTTTTTTTACTCTGTACCCTAATAAGCTTTCATATGACACTCGATGGTGGGCTACGACTTGCCTTTTCACAGCGACTTTGATATCTGACAACTTCTTTTTTATTTTGGGCACTGTGCGACTTTGTGAAGTTGAGCTTTCGAGTTTCTCCGATACTCTGTCACTTAACCAACTTCCTTTTGTTGATTATACCACTGTTTAAACCAACAAATAGTACGTTTTTATTTGCCTCCACTTGGTATTCACTGAAATTCTTATATTTTCCCCCATGCTTTTCCCATTGTCTTTTCAGAGAAGGCTGAGCTTAAGGGCTATTTATATTGATTTGTATATTCAAAGAGGCCTAATTCTGAGTGGAGTTGGGGCGGGACAGCTGGTGCATGCACGTGCGTTACTTTTCACACTGATCAGGATTTTTGTAGCAGAAGAATGTGGAAGTTGGTGTCTGCACACATTTATGAATCTGGATTTTTCTGTGCGTTTGCACATTCCCACTTTTGTGCTTACATCATGTTATAGTGCGCTATACATGAAGGCCCAGGACATCTGGACCAATGTGCTCTGGACGGTCGAGGCAAATGGAGCTATTTGGCTACAGTGCCAGAAGACATGCTGGGCAAAAATTAAATACAGTATTTAACCAAAAGAACTATTGTACAGGGTTGCTAGTGGAAATGGTTTTTGGGTTTTATTATTGTGTCAGGACCTGGGCATCCCATCATTATAGTATGCACTAGAAATTCTTTATTGTACCAGAGTGTGCTTGAGGATAATGTGAGACCATCTATCAGACAATTAAACCTCATCTGAACATGGACCTTGCAACATGAAATACCCCTAAACATATAGGTAAGTTAAGCAAAGAATTGCTGAAAAGAAAGAAATGGAGGGTACTGGAATGGTCAACCCAAAGCCTGGGTGTGAATCCCACTGAGATGCTGTGGGGGGATTTAAAATGGGCTGTGCATGCAAGACCCCCTCAAACATCACACAACTGAAAGAATTCTGCGTGGAGGAGTGGGAAACACTTTCTGACAATCAAAGTCAGAGACTGCTAGACAGTTCTTAAAAAAAACACCAACTGGAGGAGGCAATACCAACTATTAGAGCTAAGAGGGCAGTTATATTTTCAACAGATGGAAATAATATGTACAGTATGTTAATGTTTATTTAAATAAATTACAGAAAATTCAAGTTTTCATGTTATTCTCCAATTACATCATCTTAACCTATAAATATAATTTAAATTAAGATCAAATCTTGATATGTCCATATATGATAAAGAGGAAAATACACTGGGTGGGGTGTACTTACTTTTACACTTAAAAAATGTTGTTTTGTAAATTAAAAAAAATACATATAAAAATTGTGTTATGGTCAGTAAAAAGTAAGCCTGTAATATTTAATTTCCTTAAGAACTGAACAGGAGACACCTGTGGTCTACAGTTTTAATTGTAAAAAAGAAAAGGGTTTGACAATGAAACAGGGTCAGAACAAGAAGCCAAATGTCAAAAATAAAAACTCAATCCTTTCTTTGAACCTGCTTGACATTAACCACAAGCAGTTTGTTATTACAGTTGAATTTGAGTCATACATGGAGTGAAATATAATGATCCACTTTAGAGTATTAAGTAAAGATCCAATCAGAGCCAGGACCGCAAATCTATAGAGTCACCTAAAGAGGGTGCTGTGCACAGGAGGTCCCCTGGGTTTGAACTGCTCTGTAAGTAACAATGGGGGCAAACTGGAAAGCCCAGGAGTGCTAAATTAGAACAAGAGACTTGATGGTGGAATCAAAGTAGAAGGAGCTTCAGCTGCAGAAAAAGCAAACTGAAGTAACCAAGACATCAAAAGGGTTTCATTATTTCTTATTTTCTCTACAAATAATTAACTTGTTCATATTTGAATGTTGTGTTCTTCAAGATCTTACTTCATATGATAAAAATGGGCCCTTTAACAAGGCCATTAACTCGAAAATTGCTCCAGGGTGCTCTAAAATGGCTGACTCTGTGCTCTGACCTCCAAAGGTCAGGTGAAAAGACAATGATTAACAAAGAGCGTATGTATATGTGTGTGTGTGTATATAAATATATAAATATAAAGTCTTACAGTTTTAGCATTCACAATTTCAGTAACCACGTATGGACCTCTTAGTTTCCCTTTGTTGCCCCCTTTCAGTTCTTACTCACCTTCTTCAGTCTGATTTGTAGAGGATGCCTGACTTTCCGGTGTTTTCCTTGACGTTTCGTCACTCGTCGTTGTGTCTGAATCAGACTTCACACTGACAGAATGCTCCAGAACAGCACAGTTTCTTCTCTGGGGGGAGACTAATCCTGTCAGACCCCCATCTGGACCCCTAGACTGAAGGCTGGACTCTGAATGAAGGTCTTCTCTCTTGACTATAATGTGCTGTTCTTGTACATTGATGATGACAGGCTTTTCCTCCGTCTCTTCCTTAATGTGTAATGTCTCCTGTTCATAATCCTCACCTTTAATGGACAGACTCCCCTGTAGAGGGTACACATGTCCCCATTCATAGTCCACCTCCTCCTTAATATTCCTGGTCTTTATCTCCACAGCATTCATGTCTGTTATGAGAAATGGCAGCTTCTTCTTCCTCTGTATGGAAAGAAAAGGATTTAGTCCCGGTAGAGTTTAATTTACAAACACCCAGACATGTCAGTTTCATGCATTGTTCCTCCTCAGTTGAGATAGTGTCGGATATTTTAGAGATACCAGAGTAAGGGCAGTGATAGGAGTACAGAGTTTTAAATTGCTCAGTTTTATTTTCATCAGAAAGTTAAACTCTTTGACCCAAATAAATCAGCAGAGTGTTACGTGCATCATATTCCTTATCTTATAATCTACATTACAATGGTTATCAATGTCCAACTACAGATTAGCTCAAATCTTTCAACACAGCGCAGAAAAGCATTCCCAATTTACTTGACACTTTTCTTACAGGAATGCTCAACATAAAAAATCTATTTTTAATTCTTTTATTTACTGTGTTTATTGTAGAGATGGCTGAGAAATATGAGGGGTGTTCAATTATTTATCCACCTATAAAAAAACTGGATAGTCAAACTCTCCTCATTACTTTTCAATGTAATCCCCCCATGACTTTAACACACTTGGTCTACTTTTCCCCCAGTGATTTAATTCCTTTGAAACAGAAGGATTCATGATGGTCTTCCAGTCAAACTGCTACTGCCTCCCCTCGAGGTCATCGTCATCATGAAATCTTCAGATTTCAAAGAGAAAACAAACACTGGGAGCCCAGTCAGGACTCTGTGGTGGTTGATTAAGCTCTGGGAAGCCATAGCCTTCCATTTTTGCGATTTGTGGGACACTGCGCTGTTGTGTAGCAGCACCAAGCCTGCTAACACATTTATCATGACATTTCTGTTTGATGGCCTCATGTGATAACTTCATTGTGGAAGTTATTGTTGACTTGTGTGGCATGAATTCCAACAGCAGAACACTATTTGTATTCTAGAAAACTGTTGGCATGACTTTTCTGGCCAAATGGTGCACACAAAATCTGTGGTCCAGGAAGCCCTTAATGCTTCCATTCAATTGACTTTTGTTTGGTTTCAAGGTCCCCAGTAACAATCCATGTGGAAAAAGTCAGTGAAATGTTCTCTAAGAAGGTCCGAGTTCTTGTTACTGAATTCCTGAAGACATGATTTCTGTTCTAGTGTCAGCATTGAGGAAAACCCATCAGGAACTGACCTTTGACACCATCAGATGAGTATGGATTACTCTGGAAGCTGTGCCTGCTGCTGAAATTCTTTCCTTTGTAAGGAACACAATGACTGAACGTTGCTCCCAATCGGTCAGTTTCTTTCTAGACTCATAAGGCGAGGAGTTTGTCTTCCTCACTTTCTGTGTGCTTGACATGAAATGACTTCAAAGTGCAGGTGTTGCAGACCAAGACATGTCCTGACCTCCAGTTACAAGTTCAGATTTGTAACACAAATAAACAACACTCTGGTAGATAAATTACTGAACAACCCTTGTGTTGTTAATGTCACATTTTTACAGAGAACAGAGAGAACAACATTCCTGATCTAGTGAGCTTCAATGGCAATCCAAGGTCAACCAACATCAAAATCTCAACTTACTCGTGTTGAATAATCCGTCTATGACGTGTCCAATCGTGTACTCCAAATGTGTATTCTGACTAAAACATTCTCACAGACTTCACTAATATGGAGTTGAGGTTCTGAGCTGAAACCTTTCTTTTCCATAATTTGCAGGTCATTAAGCCACACATACAGAACTTCTGGGCTTTTCTGTCCCCTGTTTGTCAAACTGCACCGGTGAATTGACCTTCTTCTCGTGAAGCACTGTGAGGTCACACAGATAAGAGGCTTGTTTTCCATTTGATCGCATTGTCGCTCACTTTACTTGAACTTTTAGTCTCTAGTTGTTCTTCTCTCACAGACCAATGTGGACGTGATGTGAAAGACTAGCGGGCAACATACCAGCTGATCGAGTGTACAGGATGAAGTTCATCTTTTGGTGTGGCTTTCATAAAAATGTGTTACTGCTAGGCTAAAAACTAACACATTTATGGGAAATGGGAACTTGTTTTGGTGTACGTGTGGCTTAAAGGAAATATTTTGTTATGGACTTGTATGTGACCTTCATGTAATAACTGAGCCTATCACTTTAAAGAATCACCCAGCGTGCTCGATATAAGCAGGGAGGTCTGAATTAAAGAAGCCGTGTCTTGTAGTGCTGCGTTCCTTTAGCAGGAGTGGTGACCCAAGTGAGGTGGACACCTGCTATTGAATCTGTTTGAGTACCAAGGCATTGATAAGCACTTCAGTGGGTCAGAGTCACACTAACACTTATTATTTAGGAGTAACATTGGTTAAAAAATATGTTTCACTTAAGGCGCTTTTCCACTGCATAGTACGGCACGACACGGTTCAGTTCAGCTCACTTTTGGGGGGTTTTCCACTGGGAACAGTACCTGGTACCTGGTCCTTTTTTTAGTACCACCTCAGCCGAGGTTCCAAGCACGCCGACCCGTTACCAAAACGTGACGTGTAAACTCTGCTGGTCACTGATTGGCCGGAGAAAATCGTCATTACTGCGTCACTGAACTTGTGACACGAGACACAACAGACCCGCTAGATTTTTAGCACAGCCAGCAAAGGTTCGGACGCACCATTTTGTTTTAACCAAAAATGGCTGTTTCGTGGTCTATTGAGGAAGTACAGGCGTTCTCTCGTTGGTAGTCGAGGCCGGATCCAGCGAGAGCTGGATGGGGCGACGGAATAAAAAGTTTTCAGGAGGTCGCTAAGCTCTTGGGCGCACATGGCTACCATCGGACTTACAAACAGTGTAGGGACAAGTTAAAAAAAATGAAGAGCGAGCAGTAGAGGCGGCGCAACTATAACGACACGTGAATAATCCTGCCCACTCTAAAGCGGTACTAAACTGCAGTCGAAATGCAAACCGAGCCGAACCAAGGTGAGCTGTACTGAACCGTGCTGTGCCGTACTATGCAGTGGAAAAGCGCCATTAGAAAAGTACATACTAATACATTACACCTCTTATCTACCAAAACTGTCAGAACTTTGGCTAAACTGTCAACTCCTAACATGAAGCAGCACAGGAGCCAACAAATCAGGTGTTAGTGAGCAGGACTCCTGACCAATGAGTAAGGTGGAGGCGGGCTGTTCATTTAAAAGTGTGTCCTCATTTCAGCTCCATTTTTGCCCACAAGAGGACTGGTTTATTTAACCTCCTTGGCCTTAACCCCCAGTGTGACACGGGCTCAGACTTCTATGTAAATGTGGTTAAGCCCGAGTCACACTCAGGGTGATGTGTAATGCTCTGCGTAACAGTGTTAAGCCTAAATAACTCACAGAAACAGAACTCTGCTGCCATCTAGTGAATGAAAGAACATCATGTTGGAAAAACTCCTGCCACTCTAAGATAACTCAACAATCTTCATGAGCGACGTAGAGCCATCAACAAAAACACAATGGTGAATAAACACAAAGCCAGCTTTAGAAGAAGCCGAAAGTGAGCCATTAGCTGAATTGAGTGATAGCGATGACAATGTGAATCCATCACCAGACATTGACATAGACAGTGAAACTGACATGATGGACTCGTTGTCATATGTCCTGTGACTTTGGTTGATCTGAAGGTTCACTGGGGTGCAAGGAGGTGCAGAGCAAAAAGTAAAGAGGATTGTGATTAAGTAAAAGGACAAGAAAGATGGCAGCCCTCCAAGCACTGTGCAGAATGAGGTAACAGTCAAGGTTTGTGTCAGGAGAAATGTGGGGGTCACTAAACCTTGTGCTGTGGCTAAGACAATGGAGGGCATCGATCGTGAGGATCAGGCACCAACATTCTACCCTGTTATGTTCAAACAACAGAAAAAATATTAAAAACATGTGAAAAGAAGCCTGCGTCTACTGTCCTGATTGAGACGTCGAGCTGTGAATTGGCGACTGTTTCAAAATGTCACATGAAGGACGTGCACTAAATCAGCATCGGTACAGCAGTGGACACTCGACAGACCATACACTACTGTATTTATGGTGACATTTTAATATTGATATGTTTACAGTTATACAGAACATTTTTATTGAAAAATAAATCAATGTTTATCTGGGGGTAAACATATCGCTAGGGGGCTACTGATATTCTAGTAGGTCTCTAAGACATTGTGATCATACAATTGGATTCCTGCCATGTGACTTATCAGTAACTGAGATTCCTGTTGTGGATGTCTGGATATTGTTTGCTGTTTTTAGTGTTAATCTTCAGAGGTGCCTATCATATGAGGAGTTTTGTTATCTCCATTCTCTATAAAAACCTGAGATTAGCAATTATCTAAGCAATCACTACAAAGAACACAGGGCAAGGAAAACATTAAAAAGAAAGAGAAAAAAAGACATTTTGGGTGGAGAATTTCTTCAAAGTGTTACACGCACAGTACAAAGGGGGAAACACTAAGTGGTAATGTGCATAAAAAGTGAGAAATGTCAGGAATGTTGAGCTGGACATCGAACAAGGCCTGATACGCAGTAGGCAGACCAGCGCTAGGGTGACAGCCTGTCTCTCAATGATGACAAAACTAAAGAAATGTTCATGGACTTCAGGAAGACCCACACTCCATTTTAGGTGTGCTAGAGGGAATGAAAAACACCAAATTCACGGTGTGCACCTGGTGGAGGACCTGACGTGGTCTATCAATACATCCCAACTTGACCAAGAAAACACAGCAGCGACTCCACGTTCTGTGCTGGCTGAAGACAGCGAGCCTTCCATACAACACTTCATAGGGGACCCATTGAAGACGTCCTGACCTGACACGTTGTTTAGTGTGCTTACATGCACAAACATAACTGGGATAAGGCGAGTAACCAGTAAAGGCACAAACCTGCTTTCTAAAATATCCCTGGTTATGTGAGTGAGTCCATTTAGGGTGCTCTCTGATTTGCAAAGCACACCAATGACGAAAAAATAAACACAAACAAAAAAGATTAATCATTGCCAATGGCTGCCATGAATCCAAAAACAAGCATGGAGCCTGTGTGTCCCGTTTCTGCTAATCTTAATTCTGTACATTCAGATCATCAGCACGAATTTAGAAAATTCTCAAAAATGAAGACAGATTACTTCGACAAGAAGAAGGGATAATACAATTGCCCTGGAAATTTCCTTTTGTGGAGGTTTCCATCGTTTTCCACTTTATTACACATAACTTAATTTATTGACTTATTTGTTTTGATTTCTTTGTATGTGTGGTACTTGGGTTGTTACCCGACATCAGGTGAAAAGTTCATATCAATAGCCCCATTAGAAATAGATTCACCGAGAAAAACATTGACGCGTTCAATACTTATTTTCCCCGCTGTATAAAGATGGTGTGGTGGGATGAAGCCCACTTGAATCTTTCTTTTTTTTTTTTGACGCTTGACGGTAAAATAACGTGTCGAGAAAACAGCTCGTCCTCCTTGAATGACACTCACAATAGCGATGTTTAAGGAAGCAGACACAAATATAAATCCGTGCAAATGGGACACTCGTGCGGCGGCCGTACAGCGACAGATAATAAAGGGGATCAGCCGTCGGGTGCTGCTGGACTGTCCACTAATTTCTCGGCGAACACCTCGATAATGACTGACTGACTGACTTACACGCGCACACACCGAGTTTTAGACCGATCTGAACCAAACGCACCCTGAAAGAAAAAAAAAAAAATCTGAACTCGACGAGCATCTCGTGTTCACATTAACAGTCCCAGCACTGAGCTCAAGTCGTACGGCTAACCCAATAGACTACTAATGGAGGAATACAAGCAAGCGATGGGGTTACCAGTCCTGGCTTTTCAATAGTATAAAAAGGGGATGTGAACCGAGCTGAGGACTCGTGAGCTGACCGGAGCACAGCTGCAAGGCTCGAAGTACCAGACGGTTACCGCCTGCCAATAAAAAGCACTGCTCATCTGATACAATTTTAACAAATTTTCTCTATTTCTTCCATATGTCACGTAAGCACGTACCTTTTGTTCTCCATGAATCTTATTGTGCAGCTAAGCTTCAGGAAACTGGCCAGCGTGTCGCCGCCCACTTCTCGATCTGCTCCTCGGAGAGCGTCAGACACTGGGAGGTAGTGCGCGCATGCCTGGAAATTAATACGCATGCGCGAAGCCGATCGGGCGGCCCACACACATATACTGTACAGACTTAAGCAGGCGCAGGGGGGCGGGTCTAGTTGACAGAACCGAGTGGACGATATCCACTATTAATACATTATTGCAATAAAACGGGACCAAATAATAGCGTACACATGAAGTTTATTTACAATTAGACGTCTTTTAATAACAGCATTTCACCGCAACGAAATCGGTTTCGTCTGCTATGGCGCTACTTACTGAAGAAGCTGGGTAATTTCAACGGGTTCATAAACTTTCCTAAAGCTGCATCTGCTTGTAGATATAACAGAGATACGGGGCGCTGAAAGTGGAGGACATTGTGCTGCTTGCGAAAACTGAACTGAGCGGGCAGGAACAGTCTGGAGCAGGAGTTCCCAAACTTTTTTTTGCCGCAGACCCCTTTACCAAAAACCTTTAAAACCATCGACCCCCTAGTCCCATGTAACGGTTTTTCATGTCCACACTTGCTTTGATAAGTTCGTTAAGACAATGCACAGACATGTTTGTGCTCCATGTATTTTCATGCATTCTTACGTGAGACTCTTTAATGACACAGTTTACCTTTTCGTTCACAAGTTTGGTATGTAATGTGTTTTTATCAAAAAAGTGTTTTTTTTTTTATTATTTTGCTTCATAATTAGGTACCTATTGGAATCATAGATATTTTGAAGTAACAAACAAATAGCAGTAGTAAGGGGGTCTATTTTTGCTGTCGTCGACCCCCACATTTTTTATTGAAACTATCGACCCCTAGAAAGTTCAAATCGACCCCAGGGGGTCAATATCGACCACTTTGGGAAGCCTTGGTCTGGAGGGTACGCGAACGCGCAAAGGGCAGGCTGCTCGAAAGGATGTGAGCGGGCACGCGCGCCCGACAATCCAAGATTTAAAGTGAGGCGCGCGCACCATCAGGCGGGACACGCGTAGGGCATTTAAGCCATTCAAACGGGGGGCTTCAGTTTAGGGTCGGTCACTTCCAGTGCTGGATGATAGTCCTGCTCTGTCTCTCACATAAAGAAGAGTCTTTGCTGCTGGTGCTGAATTTTCTTTAAACCTGTTAGGATTGTTCCTGTTTTTCTTGTTATTTTTCAGAAGAACTTTAGAGTGTAAAGCCTTTGGAAAGAAGATTTTATTGTTTTTTTTTTTTTTTTTGTTATTTTTTAATTTAGCCATCATAAGCTTAATGATTACATCTTGTCTGAAGAAGGGGTCTGTGTGGCCTCGAAAGCTTGCAAATTGCAACCATTTAAGTTAGCCAAAATAAAAAGGTAAATTTGCTTGATTTCTCATGGAGATCTTAAAAACACTTGTATTCACTATTTCTCGTTTGCCCCTTGATTTTTATGGTTGTGTTTATTTATTTGTGCACAATAAAATCTAATTTGACATTGCAGTACATCTCTGCAGCCTTCCTCTCAGTGCTGTTCCTCGTCTTCCTCAGTCTGAGTCCCCGCACTAACATCCTACATCAGCGGCTCACAGGGTCAGTCCTGGCGCCCCCCTGTGGCTGCAGGTTTTTGCTCCAACCAGTTCCACAATCGGTGAGTCATTTTCATCTTAAACTGTTCTACCTGTTTAGTTCTCTGTCCTTTTTATTTCTTCTCTTATGCTGCATTCTGAAAAGTACGGATTAAGAAATGTGTACCTTTGTACTGTATCTTTAAATTTTCTATGTCATTTTTCATTTTAATTCAAAAACTGGAAAAGGGAAATATCAGCATATTATAAATGAACCTTTGTCTGGGAACAACTAATGGATTATAACCTACAGATGTTCTGCAGCTATTAAAGGTTGAAGCAAACAATTTGCACAGGTGTCCCAGCTTCTGTGGATTACTTAAAACTCCTCTGTGTGTCAGAGTTGAAGTAGACTGCGTTGCTACACCCTCTCAAGTACGACTTGGATGATATGACACTTTAGAAAGTTGTAAATTTCAGTGACGGCAAATAAAACATGAAATGAGACAGAGCATTATTACTCTTAAAAATGAAGGCCTTTTATTTAGAGAAACTGTACAAAAGAAAAAAATCAAAGTGTCAGTAAGCACAGTGGTGTCCTACACAGACAATCGGAAACTGGAAGAAACTCTGATAGGAAGAGATGTGGCAGAGCCAAAGTCACCAGCCAATCAGAAGATGAGTTTCTGAGGGTCACCAGCTTGAGTGACCACAGGCGCCTCACAGCACCACAGCTTCACTCACAGCTCTGTGCCATCGAGTTGGTGACAGGAAGGTCCTCAGTGAGTGACACCATCTGTCACACATGGAGGAGGAGGTGTGGTGGTCTGGGGGTCTTCTGCTGGAGACAGACCTGCACAGAGTGACTGGCATTCTGAATCAAAAGGGTTACCACAGTTTGGCTGTTATAGCAGTAAAAGGTGCAGGCTACTTTGAGGAATCAAACATTTTAACATTTTATACACTTGATGATTCCTTGACTTATTTTTTTTATTTGTTCTATGCCTTCATCATCATATCTCATCACGCCACTGCCGTATCCAGGTAAGAGCGGCATCATTAGCATCCTTAAGACCTTCATCTGTACCTGTAGGGGCCTCAGGAACATTCATGGAGAATGTGGTCCATTGTTTGGGTGGTCCCTTGATTTCATGAAACATTAAAACATTAGTCTGCATTCAATTCCATAAAAACTGAACAAACTGAGGTGTTCTAAAACCTTTGACCGGTGACGTAGCTGAATGCATGACAAGCAGAGCAAACACGAGGACAAGTGACACCGACAGCCAAAGGCCAGCTCTTGTAGTGTCACCCACTCGTGTGATTACTAGTAGGCAGTGTGGTGTGGTGGTTAAGGCTTTGGACTTCAAACTCGTAGGCTGCAGGTTCAAATCCCACTACTGACACCAGTGTGACCAGGAGTGAGGCACTTCACCTGGAAAACTATTGAAATAACAAAAGAAATGGAGCTAATTGTACCTCAAAAGTTGCAAATTGCCCTGCAGGGAGTGAGCCAAATAAGTAAAAGGAATGTAAATGTAGAAAATAAAGGCATATATAATCAGAAAATCAAAAAAGAACCAAATACTAAAGAGAATTTATATGCAAACAATCCTAACTTCATTCAGGAAAATTTAACATGATCAATCTGCAACTGATAAAAGAAATAAATAAATCAGATAGGAGGTATCTGTTACGAACTCAGAGTTTTTATTTATTTATTTATTTATTTATTTATTTATTTATTTTAAAGGATATACTGTAAATGTTTCTGACACAAGATAAAAGCTTCCCTTACATTTTATTTAATTGGAAAAGCTTTTGTGCCATTGAATATCTTAGTGAGAAGCCTGTGTCACAAGTTTAAATTGTCTAATACCTTTACAAGATTGTTGTCTCTACTTTATCGCGGTACAGGAACAGTAACAGCTTAATGTAAGAATCCCATTAAAAGAAGCATTTGGAGCAGATGTCTCGCAGTTAGGAGACCCGGGTTCGCTTCCCGGGTCCTCCCTGCGTGGAGTTTGCATGTTCTCCCCTTGTTTGCATAGGTTTCCTCCCACAGTCCAAAGACATGCAGGTTAGGTGCACTGGGGTTCCTAAATTGTCCCGTGTGTGTGTTGGTGTGTGGGTGTGTGCGCCCTGCCTGAGGTTTGTTCCAGCCGTACGCCCTGTGTTGGCTGGGATTGGCTTCAGCAGACCCCCGTGACCCTGTATTATATAGCGGCCTGGATAATGGATGGATGGATTTGGGGCGGATAAAAATCGAGAGCGGGACCTGAAAACTGCCAGCCTGAAGAACGCGAGTCATCAGAGTCGTACAGCACAGCCACCGAGAGACGGCATTAAAAGACGCCGTGAATCAGATATTTAGCACTCAAAGCAGGAACACAAATGAATATTCGTGCATTTCCAGGTTTTGTTCGAGGTGCTAAATCATACCGTAGAGAAGTAAGCCACGTGATTCATGGCAGTCATGATGGCTCCTCTGAAAACTGAATCCCAAAGATGAGCCATTGGGTCACTTTAAAATGCTGTAGACACACTGGGGGTCTAAGGGCCCGAAACAGGGACAAAGAAACAGATAAATATTCTGAAAACAAAATACGTTTCTAAATAAGAAACTGCATCGAGCCTGTCGTGAAAATCTGAGTGATGGCAACTTTTAAAACACAAATACAAATACAAATTTTAAAAACATTAAAAATCTGACGGAGTCCGGCTTTATTTAGTTCATTTCTTGCACAACATTGCCATCTTCAGGGCGATGGAGGACAGTGCAACACTCAATGCAGAGGCGCATTTGAAGTAAACTCATTGTTCAAACGAGAGATCTGTTCCAGAAAGAGAAATGAGATCATCTTGGAATTTTGAACGGACTCCATCTTTCGCTTTAGGGAGATCTCACACCAGAGGATCAGAACATTGGATTCCAATCGGATCTCGCGATTCCGGATGCATTGATCCGCAAACTTTAGAAGCACTTAAGTGCTGAGCGTATTAAAGCCGATCAGCCACGGACTTCAAGTCTGAGAAACAGAGAGGGCAGCCATCATGCCAGCAGATCAAGAGGTGCAGGCGGCAGTGCGTGAAGATGATCGGCCTATCTGAGGAAAGAGGAGCGAGCGGCAGCAGCAGCTAAGATAAGGGAGATGAGGTGGAGGAATAGCACAGAAAGAGTGAATGTGTCAAACAGTTCAACAGTGAAATCCGTGGAAACCCCGTCTAATAAAAGACCGTATTGTGCAAAAAGACGACATTACCTTACTTGAAAAGAAAATCAGATTTTAAAATTTTCTGAGAAAACAAAAGCGGCTGCTGTGCCTTCTTGATCAATGAAAATGCAAAGTTGCAGACTCTTTCTCTTTTCTCCCCATTTATGCTAAGTGGTTCCAGATCATTCTTAAACCTCCTAAAGTCAATTAGGATTCTTTTGATTTTTTTTTTTTTTGTCTGTCACTGAGTAACAGTAACAGGTTATTAACGGAGCGCCATTCTCTCAAGTGCCGCCCTCCTCTCTGTTGGCTGACTGACCGCCGTCTGAGATCAAGTTCTCTGTGAACTTAAAGGATTAGTGAATTACTATATCATCAGCTTTATGGATCACATCATTATGGCTTAATCTGGTCCAGAAACAGAAGTTTGTCTGAATAAACGTTTATCAGAATTGAAATGAGTTCATTCCAGTCCCCCTTGTATAGACTTTGCATGTTCTCCCCATATCTGCCCGAGTTTTCTCCTGGTGCTCCAGTTTACTCCCACAGCCCAAACACATGCAGGTTAAGCAGAGGGGCCCGTGTGTGTGTGTTTGTTCACCCTTTGATGGACTAGAGTCCTGTCCAGGGATTTTTCCTGCCTATGCTTGCTGGGATGGGCTCCAGCTTCCCAGTGACCCTACTCAGTATGAATGAATGGATGGACGTAATGAGTCCAATTTCTGTGGATCCCAATTTACATAAGCCTGACTTCACATTAATTCTCATTTAAGAAACACATGCAGAATTGAGCAAAAATCCAACACTAAAGCTTGCAACGTGGAGTCTGAGACTGCAAGGAATAGCAATGGTGGAGGCTCAGGTGTCCATTGAGGTCTTCAGATGAAAAATCCCTTAGCATAAATAAAACACATAGACCTGTCACAAAAAGTGGCTTAAAAGAGCAAGAAGTCTTGGTGCTGAGTGGTCTAAACTGGAATCATTTAACATGGCAGTGTGTAAAGATATGCAAGAGCGTATTCATAACTATAAATCAAAAGACACGAGCAGAAAAAGGCAGACGTAAAGAAAGGCAGAACTGGAGATGATGTAAATGTAGTTGGGCGAAGCATTAAAGAGAGAAGCAGCGCTGATAAAATCAGAGAGCTGCTAGAGGAGGACAGGGAGGAGGCAGGGGGACGGCAGATTCCCTTTGCCCCTCCGGCAGATGCTGCATTCGAATGTCCATTAATCACCGCGAAAGTGAACATCACAGGACGAGTGAAGCTGGCGAGTGAGAGGGGGAGCAGAAAACACAGACAGGAATGGCAGAGAGCAGACACAGAACTGCTGATAAAGACTAGCAGTGAGGAAACAATATGGGGAGACAAACAGAAAAGGACCCCCGAACGGAGGAGAAAGGCAGAGTTTAAAAAGGACAGATGCTGACAAGGGAACGGCGATTGTCAAAAAGCAGAGGTAGACAAAGAGACAGAGGAGGATTCAGATTATGAGGCGATGATAGGAGGAAGACCAAAGAGAGTGGCAGATTATAAAGACATGAGCGATATGTCGGACCGCTAGCAGAAAACTGGAGGGATACTAAGAGAATGTGAGGAGGGCTAATGAAGGGCAAAATTGGAGGAAAGATGTAAGATTATAGGAACTCCCTGTGAATTTCCAGATAAGGAAAAGAGACAACAATAAGATTAGAAGGGGCCAAGAAAAAGAACGAGAGACACTAACACCTGTCATGAAAAGGAGAATACAAAGAAGTAAATCAATAAGGAGGAGAAACCCTAAAAGATGGAGTGAATTTGAAATAAGTGATGAGGAGGAAGGGTTAGTAGTAGAAGACTCAGATGATTGGAAGGAAGAAGATGAGTAAATAGTAAGAGATGAAATAAGAGAGAGTGAAAACAGTGAGCAGTAGGACGGTCTGATAAGAAATACAGTATGATGAGATGGAAGAATAGGGAAAGAGGGCCAGAATGTCAAAAGGCCCCAGCTAACACATCCATTTGTAGAGGAATTAAAAAGGGAATTAAGAAATAAACAGCCGCCACACCGGGGGTCCCCAGAAGGAGTGACTTTTGCTGTGGAATTAGGGAAAGAAATAAAGAGAAGTGCAGAATGGAGAGGGTTACTTGGCATGGACCTTCACACAGGTGAACTGCAGAGCGAAGGGGGGAGTGCTGGGAATTTGAGTGCAGGTAATTTTAACCAAAATGGTGTAGAAATCCCGGGAGTCAGTAAATTTAATTACCAGTATTGATTAAAGGAGACAGAGCTCAGTACAAACCATGGGGGATGCAGGACGTGGATGGCCTGGTGGGGTGGTGGAGGTTTGGGTTATTGGTGGACGATGGGGAAGCTGCTGGCTGTAGGGAATATGAAAGCACTGTTGTCGAGGATAGGGGGCACCAGCCAAAAGGAACACCTGCTGGGAAAATCAACTCTAATTACAGTTACAGGCCCCACTATGTATGATGCGGACTCTTTTGATACTTAGCGTTCAAACACATGGACGATCCTGTGGTGTAGCGGGTCCACAGCTCACGTAAAGAGCCGTTTTTAAATAAATAATCACCGTACTCGCGACTTAGAGAGGGGGAGTGGTAGTGTGGTTGAAGCGGTTCTTGGGGCGATTTCTGGTGTGGGCTTTTCTCACCTAAGTGCACAGGTGAGAGGGACTGTCCACATCGTAGTTGTTCCCGGGAACCGTTGATTGCCACAGCTGCCATGTCCATTATAAAGAGAAGCCCGAGACGGTTAAGGGGAGAATGAAAAAGAAAAATGAAAAAGAGAGAGAGAGAAAGAGAGAGAGAGAGAGATCGCCGGTGTGGGAGAGCGAGCAAGAGCAGGCTCGAGTGAGAGAAAGCAGACAGCTGGCAGGAGAGCACACGAGGGGAGTGTTTGGCTAACACTCAGTGGGGCTGAAGGAAGCGGTCGCACCAAATGAGCGATTAAGTAGCTGGAGTGACCAGTAGAGGCGGACACTGACCGTAGAAAGGAGCGGGAGTTGAGGAGAATTTGGGCTGGTTTAGCCCCTGCGTGAGCACCTTGGCCGCTGGGGAATTTACCCAAGTCTTGGTCCAGTTTGGAGCCCGACATAGCCAAGGATCGGAGGGCTACCGGACCAGAGTGAAGGGCAGCTGTTCCTGCAAGTAGGCGACTCTCCTGTTGAGCAGCCCAGATGGGAGTAGCAGGGGAGCCGCCATGGTAAAAGAAGACACCGGGTTTTCTGTGTAACTGTTTTAAAGGATTATTTTGTTGTTTTTTTTTCTATTAATTTTAAACTCCATGTTTTCACTTGCTTTTATTGGATTATTTATTTAATGGCCATTTTTGAATGCACTGCACTTTATTTTGAACACTTTGTTTTTGTTGTTTGTTTTAAATAAAAGCACTTGACACTTTTACACCTTCCCCTTGCTTTGTTGTTGCGTCAGTGGAAAGTTCATCAGTGACATTACCGACGGTGACGGGTTCAAGGGCTCCCAGACCCCAGATAGGGGCACGTAGCAAACCCGCATCGTCACAGATCCATAGAGAGGAACAGCCAATGAAATTTGACTCAAAAATCCTAAAAGGGGAGCCAGTTGGAGACTCAGAAAATTTGGTTGCTTTTGTAAACAGAAGGTGCAAACTATCCATCCATCCATCATCCAACCCGCTATACCCTAATACAGGGTCACGGGGATCTGCTGGAGCCAATCCCACTACAGGGCTCAAGGAAGGAAACAAACCCCCGACAGGGCACCAGCCCACCGTAGGGCACACACACACCAAGCAGGCACTAGGGACAATTTAGGATCACCAAAGCACCACACCTGCATGTCTTTGGACTGTGGGAGGAAACCCATGCAGACACAGAGAGAGAACATGCAAACTCCACTCAGGGAGGACCTGGGAAGTGAACCCAGGCCTCCTTTCTGTGAGGCAGCAGAGCTACCACTGAGCGACTGTGCCACCCCAGGTACAAACTAGAAATGGAAAAAATATCCAGAGAGGCACCCTATGATGACTGCTCTATTCAGAAAGACAGTGCAGTGATAACTGCATTACCTGAGCTGATCAAATGTAGGCTGGAGGACACTGCAGGCCTAAAGACAAAGTCATCCAGGAAGTTCTGTGATTATGTGGTGTTATAAACAGTTGGGATGCCTGGGACATGCAAGAACTGGAAGAGTGCCAATACCTCCCCCAGGACACGAGAGGGCTACCGCCCTGGGGTGCAGGGGAGCTACAAGATCGGAGCTGAAAGACTCCACCCTGTTGGGGCACATGGCCACCGCCAGGGGATGCCCAAACGTTCCAGGAAACATGGACTGCAGCACTTCTGCCACAACAGGAAGTGCTGCTAATCCCGAAGACAGGTACACCCGTATGCTTCTGGGTGCTTGTGCAGCACTTCCACCACACCCAGAAGTGCTGCAGGAAGCTCATCAGGAAGCAGCTGGTGCACATTGGGGTACTGGATAAAGGGGGCCGCCTCACTCCATTCCAAGAGCCAGAGTTGGGAGGTAGTGTGATGGAGCTTGATGAGAGAGGAGTGGAAAAAATAAATAAAAGGGTGTGTTTTGGACATAGCTGTCTTGGTGTTTGTTCGTGGTCGAGGCCTGTCTTCACAGTGGGCAATCCTGTGGACAAAATCACAGAGACGACAAAAAGTCAAGTGACCAGGAAATAAGGGTCCAAAGAAAGCTGGCTTAGCTCCAGCGGACACAGAAACGCAAAAAGAGAACACAGGCTCTGGTGGTCTGTGCCCAAGAAATGAATGCTTTGGAGGGACACTCAGTAATGGTGCCCATGGTATCTCCACCTCCGACCCCTCATCCTGCAGCTGCTTCAACCCCTGTTAATATTATATGTCCAGCAACCTGGTTGGGGAAAGGGACAGCAAAAGAACAGAAAGGGTGGACATTCTAAGCAACTGTGGGGTCCACCTGGTGTCTGTTGGGGCATAACAGGAGAAACTACAGGGTAAACCAATGGGCACAGGGTAATCAGTCAGCCCAGAATAATCAAAATCGCCAGTCTAATTGGCAGTAGAATTTCAGTCAGCCAAACTGGAGTCAGCAGCAGGCTGCTTCAGGGTCCGGCAATGCTTGGCTGGGATTTAATCAGGACTTTTAGGGGGGCCATAGAATCCTACTTGGGAAGGGCAATATCCGATGTTAACAGGGGGTGCAAATGCATGTTAAGACAGTAGACGGGGACAAACACAATTAATTCCTCTGATGGCTCCAGTGCATCTGTGCATATCAGATAAAATAACTAGAACTTCCATACTGGTTTCTAACTGTTCACCTGTAAATTTACTGGGAAGAAATATGCTGTGCAAGTTAAATATGACTATCTGGTGCACCCCAGACGAGTATGCATTGTTCCAAATGGTGGTCAGACACAAATGAATTGTGAACCATTGTGGCTACAGTTTACTTGGCAGAGGACAAGCCACCTTACTCCATCAGTCAGGCTGGAGCTGATCTCTGGAAAGAATGGGGACCATTTATTGAAATGAAATTGCCAGGGCCAGGAAACCTAAATTGGAGCCTCGCTTCACGATGATTTATGATAACGGAGGTGATGGCCAGTTGGAGTGGAGATGACTGTCTGAAACTGCTCCACAGAATGTCCTTCTTGTCACACGCTACGTGATAATCAGGAAACAGGGAGCTGCTAAGCAGATAGATCAAAACAAATTCACTAAGAAATGGTTCAGAAATCCTTCTGCTGTGCCACACGTGACTCTGCTAGTAGCTGAGGGATTTGTGATGAAAAGTGCAGAGCGAGCATGGTGGAGCCTGACAGATGACATAATGATTAATCGATCTGAGGATAAAAAATACATAAGAATTTAGTACGCAGCTAGCATGGAAGGTGTGCCCAAAGTAGTGGAACTGCCAGCATCTCGACAGTTAGAAATGCATGAAACAAAACAAGAACTGCTAAGGCTTGACATGGAGGAGCAGTCCTGACCGAGCTGTGGTCTGCACATGACACGGATGTGGGCCTAGTAGTTGAGCCAGTCCAGTGGAAGTGACGGTGAAGCCTGGGTGCAAGCCCCTCTTAAACCTGAGGCAGAGGAAGGCATAAAGAGCACGATAAGAGGGCTTTAACAGGCAGGAGTGTTAAAAGAGACACAAAGCGTTTGTAACACGAGACTGCTCCATGTCTGGACAGGTGATAAATCAAAGTGGAGGTCAGTAGATGACCTAAGAGCGGTGAACGAGGGGGTACAGGACTGGCCAGAAGAGATCCCTAACCTCCACGCGTCGCTCACAGACATTCCTGAGAGTACAAAACGCTCTTCACTCACTGATTTATGCTCAGCCTTTTTCAGCAGTTCACTAGCTGAGGCCTGCCAGCTGCTGTTTGCTTTTACGTATAAGAAGAAGTAACAGACTTTTACGAGGATGACACAGGGGTTCAAACACTCCCCCACATGTTTTTAATCAGGTTTTCAAAACTGACCTGGAGAACTTGATTCTGGATGGTGCATTGATTCAGTATGTGGATGATTTGCTGCTTGGCATCATTGGAACAAAGCCATGCAGATTCAATAAAAGTGCTTGAGAAACTCGCACAAGGGGGACATAAAGTCTCAAAGGCTAAACTGCAGTACTGTGAACCTGAGGCTGAGTATTTAGGAAGGATTATCACACAAGGCAGTAAAGCAATAGCTCCACCGCAACTGGGAGGGATAAGCAAGGCACCTAAGCCAACGACCGTGGGACAGATGGTGACGTTCTTGGGGATGACTGGTTTTTAACTCAAATTGGAGTCCAGAGTATGCTTTGAAAACAGCCTCATTGAGATATCCTGAGAACTGCAGGGTTACTTAATTTGAGAAATCACTTGGAATGGACGATTGATGCTAATGTGGCGTTTCACTCTAGTAAGGCCTTACCTAACTATGACAGGCGTCTTTTGCTGTATCTGGGCAATGCCCACTCAGGCTGTGCCACTGCTGTTTTGATGCAAGTGACATGTAAGAGCAGGAAGTGACTGCCAATTGCTTATTACAGCTCTAACCTGGTCAGTGTGGCACAAGGATACCCACCCTGTTTTTAGGATTTAGCAGCACTCCAATATGCCAGTGATAAAACCTCCACTAAAACACTGAGTTATCATTTACACCCATCACAAGATTGTTGAACTAATAAATCAGGGCAGATTTGTTTTGACTCCGGCTAGACTGATATGTGCTTTTCAGTTTCCTGATGTGTCATCCACAGATGTGACACACTAAACATGGCAGAGTTTGTACCCATGGAAGGTGAGCCTCATGAGCGTATAGCAGAGTCATTAGATATCACCAGGCTACGTGCGGACTAGGAGTCTGTGCCTCTACAGAACGCCGATCACACGTGTTTTATAGATGGCTCATGTTATAGGGATCATGTAGGAAACCATGGAGGATGTGGAGTTGTAGAAAGGACAAAGAGTGACAATTTAAAGTGTTTGTGTCACAAGGCTGTAAAGAGCCCTGCTCTGCCCAACTAGCTGAACTTCAAACACAGACTGAAGCTTACAAGCTGGGGATGAATAAAATGGTGAAAGTCTTCACAGACTCAGCCTATGCCTGTGGAGTACGTCTCTCTTTAGAGGCAGCTTGCAAACAGAAAGGGTTCAAGAAAAGCGATGGATCACCTATACAGCATTGTGAGAAGATTCAAGAACTGATCAGGGCTATGATGGTGCCTGGTAAGTCGGTGGTGATCAAGTGTCAAGCACACCAGAAAGGCAATGAACTTGTGAATGAAGGGAATAACATGGCAGATGAGGTAGCCAGACGAGTTTCTGAAACATCAATTCCTTTATTAGCTGCACCTGTGATTATCGAGCCTGACATCACTGAAAGAGACATAAGTGACATGTAGGAGAGAGCAGGACTGTATGAACAGGAATCAAAGAGGTGCAATGAAGGACGAGCAAGGATTATGGCGCTCTAGCGATAGCCTAATTGTTGCTCCTTCTGTGTTGTTAAATCTTCTAATAACGGATGCATATGGTGTTGACCATTGAGAAGTGGGGGGAAATTGTTAAGAGGATTAAAAACCAAGTCTCCTCATATGAAAGCTACTGTTAATATTTTTGTCAGAATGCATTATTTGTACAAAACACAATGTGAGAAAATGAATTATTACTCCATTAGGACACATAGCAACACCAGAAGGCCCATTTAGACACCTGCTAATGGACTGTGTGGATATGCTAAGAACGGTGTGAAAACAGAGATACCTGCTGTAATAAGAGACACGTTTAGCAGATGGCTGGAGGTAACGAGATCAAGGAGCAGCTGCAGTTGTGAAATGTTTAACTAGGGAGGTCAGACCAACGATTGGCATTCCATCAGTAATAAGCTCAGACAACAGCTCAGCATTTGTTCAGAAAGAAGACAAACAAGACTAGCAGGCATTGAGTGTTAAACTGAGACTTGGCTGTGGGTACCATCCACAATTGCAAGAAATGGTGAAGCAATGAGAGCATTGAAGGCAAAGATAAATAAGATTTTCGCTACAATGAAGATTAATTGGTTAGATGCTCTGCTGCTTGCTTTGATGAGCTATCAGATGCGAACTATCAGAGTAACGCATCTAACAGCACATGAAGTGATTACTGGCCGTCCGATGCCTAGGCCTGTTTGCAGGGAGCCTTATAAGGGGCCCTCATTAGAACAGCTGTAATTAGAAATTAAAAATTACATGAAGCAATTAATTGCTGTCCATCGAGCTATCTATTTGCAGGAGAAAAATTGAGACCTTGACATGGAGCTTCATACTTGAAAGAAGGACAAAACACAAGCCTTTAACAATTGATTCTTTAAGCTCACTCATATGTGCTACTATATCTTATTATTATTATCACTAAGCTTTATACAGAAACATTGCCATATAAACTTAAATGCTACTGTAAAACATATACGTGTGTGCTAATATTAAAGCCCATGAACACAGACAGCAGCTCTCTTAAGTCATGGATCACCACTGCCCGGTGGTCTGACAGAGGCCAAGCTACTGCTTACGTCACAGCACAAGTTCAGGAAAATGTCCCTAACTTTCAACAATCAACTCTTAAGCCCTTATAGTGCTCAAACTAACTAATATCAAAATACTGTACATTGTGTTTTAATTTTATTGCCTAATCTGTTGATGTGCTCTAATAAATCTACATGTCAAATAAGTGCGTATCTATTTTATGTGATATCTTGAGAGCCTGCCCTGTACTCACACAGACAAAGGCCCTGCACGCAGTTTGTTTCGTCTTCTATCAGTAAGAAGCTCAGCTCCTGCATTCTCAAAACAAAAACTGCCTGCTTATTCCTCAGAGATCATGATGACCTCGACTCGCAGCTCGACTCTCAGAAACTCAAAACAAGGCAAGTGAGGAGGACAAGCAGGCAAGAGGCCTCTCTAACAAAATTAATGGTGTCCTTGTAAAGCTGCTCCAGGCCTAGGCTCTTCATAGTTAAGAGCACTAAAATGAATAATAAAGCATTTTGACCCTTAATTGAAAATCTCAATAAATCATCTGAAGGGTCACCCCAAAGACAACCTATACCTGATAATGATGACAGAAGAAGGAGCTCGTGTGATGGTGCTGTAACTGGCAGCAGCTCTCATGACCCTGATGATACTACCAGGAATGATGATGACCCAGTAAGTCCAGGAGAAGGAACATTGAGAGGATTTCCCCACCATTAGCTTCTCAGATTTTCAATGAGACATTTCATAGCAGCAACTGGCAAATTGACAATAAGACTGAAATGGCAGCTGGACTGGAAAATGATAAATGTTGTGGGACTAGAATCAAGAGAAGTATTGTAACTGAACAGGAAGATGAGAATGGCGCTGACAGCGTGCCCAGAAAAATGATTGCTATAAATGGGCTACGTAGACAGCTGAGGAGACAGCAATGGAGGAATGTTGGTTGTGTGAAAGCAAAACCAGCGATAGTCGTAGTCCCATTTCAATATTCTACAAAGATGTGACAGCAGTGTCTGAGGGAAAAAGAGACATATTGTCCTTATTGGCTGTCTTACTGCAAAGGTGGTCAAACTTCTCTAGGGAAGGATTAACGTGTCCAGATTGTAAACATTCTGGCATTTGGCCAACCACAAAGCTAAGACCACCCTCTTTCATCAAAATAGCTCAATCCAAGTTTGAGTGCTATTAAAGGAAGGGTCTGGTGCCCATTGGGAGATTTAGAGGAAATTGCACCAAAAACGTGGAACTTGACGTGTGCCTCCTTAGTCATGAAAGCAGTAAATGTGCAGGACAGACCTTCGCAGACAGATGGTGTTTATGTGGGTCATAATATGGATTACTAGATGTTCTCGCACATGACTGGTCAGGGAGGTGCACAGTGGTGATGGCCAACCAGGAGGTTACAGTTGGGTATCCCCAAGAGAGGCGAATTATGAGAGCATATGAGCCTGAGCCGAATGTTTATTTAGATACAACAAGGCAACCTAGAGGCGTTCTAAATGAGTTTAAAGCAAGGGATGAAATTACAGACTTGAGTCTGTATTTGGGTGGATTACGCCTAATTGAAACACAGAGTGGATTAATTATCTGTATTATAATCAGCAGAGATTTATCAACTGTAGTGACTCCGCCTTATCAGTATTAAGAGAGCAATTGGATGGTACCAGTCACATGACGTGGCAGAATAGGCAGGTGTTAGACTGGCGTCTAGGAGGAGTGCTCCATATGTTAGGAGAGAAGTGTTGCACTTTTATACCTAATAAGTTGTGTAAAATATCCATCAGGTGCTGCATTATGGCCAATTGTAAAGCTCTTAGGAAAGAAATTAAAGAAAATGCAGGAAGGGATTTCAAAGTTTGGGATCAGTTCCATTTCAACCTGGACACATGAAAGCATTATTAACAAAAGCAGGTATTATTCTCTTGATTATACTTGGATGTCTTGTATTTGTGTTTTGCTGTTGCCAGTTTTCAGATCACTTATTTCCAGATCTGCTGTCAAACAGATGAATATCCAAGTTATTGAACCACAAGCATCTATAGCTTCGGATTTAGATTTTTCTCCTCGATGACATTATGGAAAAAGAGATGGCAAACTAAAGGCTTCCTGGGTGAAGTTCTGGTAACCGCTCTCCAGGAAGAGGACCCTCTATGGTGTACAAAGTTCCTGGGTCATAGCAATATTTTGCACAATTACACACTGGAAGACATCTGCACAGGACTGGGAAGAACACTGGATTCTGTAATCATCTGCTGCTGCTGCTGCTCTAAACTGTCTTATATTGAATTATAGATTACCTGTAATCCATTGTGTTATTGTTATTTCTACTTATATTTGTCCTACTGTATTCTTGTACTACTGATACATCTTGCACCTCCTTTGATTTGGCCAGCAAGAGGTCTTTTACTCCTCTCTAGTCTATGAAAGGGGGGGAGATGTTTGGCCTCTGTGGCACCAGGAGGGGAAAACGGTGAACCAGAGGTTGTGAAGACTGACAGTGGTCTTGGGCTTAAGGCCCAAAGAATATTGAGAGCTGGTTCCCCCATTTCACCTTCTGGATTATAAAAATTATTGGGCCTCAAAAGTAGGAAAATATAGAAAAGTATATTCTTAAAGTTGATCACTTGCATATATTCAAAGAGAATCAAGTGCATATATGGAAATGAGCATTATTTTGATAAGGCCTGTAATAAAAGTAAGATGGCCCATTGCTGAGCACTCAGTTCACCTGACTCTGAGTCTGTATGTGCATTGCATAATAAAACTTGATTCTGCTGCCTGTCCTGAGACTCCGAGTGCCTTCTTTGGGCTAAGGGTTCCCATCTCCGCTTTGACAGTAACAAGCTGCTGGTGCAGATGATAGATACCATGCTGGGTGAATTGACAGATAATCTCAAATTTGTGGAATCATCACATAGGGACTTGGACAGCATACAGGACTGGGCAGATTTGTGGCAGATGAAACTAAATGTAAGTAAATGTAAAGAATTACATGCAGGTAGTAAAAATGTGAGAGTTTAATACACAGTGGAAGATTTGAAAATTGAAAGTGACAGTGTTGAGAAGCCATTAAGAAGGTTAGCAGAATGTCAGGTTATATAGCGCCTTGATGTGTGGAGTACAAGTCCAAGGAGGATCTGCTCAGGCTTTATAACACATTGGTGAGGCCTCATCTGGAGTACTGAGTGCAGTTGTGGTCTCCAGGCTACAAAAAGGACAGAGCATCACTAGAAAAGGTCCAGAGAAGAGCGACTAGGCTGATTGAGGGATACAGGGGATGCCTTATGGGGTAAAGATTAAAAGAGATGAGCCTTTACAGTTTAAACAAATGAAGATTAAGAGGTGTTTAAAATGATGAAGGGAATTAGTACAGTGGATCAAGACTGTTATTCTAAAAAGATTTCATCAAGAATACGGGGACACAGTTGGAAACTTGTTAAGGGTAAATGTTGCAGAAACATTAGGAAATTTTTCTTCACACAAAGAACCACAGACACCTGGAATGGATGACCAATAGTGTGACAGACAGTAGGATATTATGGACCTTCAGAACTCAACTTAATGTTATTTTGAAGAAATGAAGTGTGTAAGAGTTGCAAGCTTTGTTAGTAGGAATGGCCTGTTGTCATTAAAAATTTTCTAATTTTGAAAACTTGCCCATTTCATAATAAGTGATAGAATATATTTGTTTCATGACGTTACATGATAGTTCATCTTACATTGGGATAAACATTTATTTAAAAATATAGAGGGATACATTTGTCTTTCTGCTGATTAATTTGTATTCAAAACTAATCATGAGCACATAAAATAAATAAGAATTGTAAGCATGAGCACGTAAGAATTAAACTGGAAAGGCTTAGGCCTTTTATTTTTTATGTATCTGAATGAGCTAGAAACCACCAATGTATTATAGACTGAAGGTCAAGTGTGCACTGAAGGATGGGGAAAGTGAATTCCACTACTCCAGATAAGAGAACTTGAGGTTGTACATATTGGTGGCGACAACTGGACTAGTACTAGGTGGGATTAAGCCCTGTCAAGCATATGTGATGTATGGGAAAGATGCTGTGCCCAGTGAACTGGAAAATATTGGTGAAACCAGTTGGAGGCAGGATAGCGGGGAATGGAATGATAGGGAGTCACACGACAGAGTAAAATGTGTTGGAAGATAAGAATTGTAATAAAAGTATGGTTTGTCCATCCTTAGGCACTCACTTCACTTCATTTGAGTCTATGTATGCATCATGCTTTAAAGCCTGATACTGTTGCCTTCCTAAGACTCATGTGCCATCTTGAGAAAAATCGGCTGCAGTGACCTATGCCACGACAATAAACCCTTCAAATCCCCTAAATGCTAGTAGTGACTCTACTCTGCTGGACCTTTGAGTAATGCCTTTAACCTGCAATTGCTTCCCAGCTCTGCAAGCATTCCCTGCAACTTGCAGAAAAAACTTGGGGGTTGATGGCAGGATTGGCATTCCAGCCACTGTAAAAAAAAAAAAAAAACTAATATTGTTCCAGTGTGGTGCTGAGGTGTCACCCGCTACACTCGGGACACAATCCAGGCGGGTTGTTGTGTGGTAGGTGCGGCAACGCGCTGTCAGCCATACGCCCAACCTCTCACTCTCTTAGCAGTGTGCTTTGAAAAATAAGAACTTTTAGGACGCACTCAAATAATGTATGGAATGGAGAATTCCACCCAAGTTTATGAAGGACGTACCCAAATATCCGCCAGCCATACATGAATAACTCAATAATATTTTTGGCTCGTGTGCTCTGCTGCTATCTGATCGAAGTGCTTCTCTCTCACAATACAAAGTCTTTGCAGCCGGCCAGGAAATGTGCGCACATGCGCATTACAGCTCAGGTCGTACTGGCATGACACTGTTGCGCATGTGTAGTTCAAATCGGCCAGCGACCGGCGGACATCTTAAGCGAGGAGCAGAGCGTTAATCGGAGTCGTGCTGGTCTGTGGGGTGGAAGCGTAGAGGTATGTATTTGCGCCATATACGAGTTGAGTAACTTGAGAAAAGAGAGGACTGAGCATTCAGCAGAGGTGCCTGTCGTCAGAGAGCTTCATCAAAGTGCCCAGTGTGATCGCCGAATGCCCGTTTTTAACTTTTAAAAAGTCCGAGCACTTAACTCTGCTCCTGGTCACTCGCATTCCGCGATTGTCTGCCTGATGGCTGCACGTCTGCAGCTCGACGCGGTGGCAGCTTCCTTAAGGAGGAAAGTTCACTTCAGCTCTTGGATTCTTTCTTCTGTTAATCTGCGGTGTCTTCCTTGGTGTATCCAGTTACCAGATGGGTGTCACCCACCTGCTGCATTATTCGTCCCCCTGTGCAAGTCCTCCAGACTGACCCCACTTATACTCTTATTGTCCGGTCACAGCACACACACACACTTACATTTGCAGACCCCGTCATGAAGACAGGCAGTGGTATCCCGTGGTGAATTCGCGTTCGTTTTCTATCGGAGTTTTTAGGTGACATGCAAGGTTGCTGTCGATTTGCTTCTTGGTCTGCACAAAAAAGGAAATTATGGATGAGCTTGAACTTTAATGAAAATAAAGAGCAACCTAAACACATTAAAACTGGATCGCGTTGCACCAAACACAGTTCGGCGACAAAAATGTCATTTCTGGCTGACCGGCATATTCTTATTAAAACTTTATACAGTATTGTTAATTAAAATGAAAAGGCAGCGTTATGTCATAACTTGGCAATGCAGGTGACTATTGGTTTCCGTCTCGGAGCTCCCACTCTGAAGGGCGCTCAAGTGAAATTTCCGAATGGGAAGCTCGTTACTTCGAGTCGGGGCCGTGAACGCGGGCGAGCTCGAGCATGCTTGTTCCTGATCTTCATGCTCGCGCACATGTGCGTGCTGTTTTTAACCTGTTCATTCCACGCATGCTCCTTGCATAACACTCTTGATGTGCACGCGCAGCCACTCGTCTTTTTTGTTCCCGCACGGCACCGGTCAGGTCTCTCGGTTTATCGGTTCGGGTGTTTCGTTGTGGCGAGTTGCCGCGTCTTTAAAAAGAATAAGTGTCACTTTTAAGAGAAAATTCAGCTTTATCATCGCTCAGTTTTCGGCCGTCACTTTGCTACATTTTTAAGATGATAAAGTAAATGTCACCGCAGTCCGATGACAGGCAGGAAGTGGGACCGACCTCGGCTGAGGGAACGGACAGACTTAGGGTGACCATTGGGGTCTCCTGCTATCTTTTTTAATGAGCGCATTTCCTGCTTCGTATTGAGAGACACAGGAATTTCGACCCTAGATTTAGGTTGATTTAAAACGAATTCTTTAGCAAGAACACGGAACACAGATGGGAACCCAAGGGTAAAGATTTCACACAAATATTACAGTGTAATTCTTTACACAGAGAACCACAGATACAGTCGTGAAAAAGTAAATACACTCCATGAAATGCTATTCTTTTTTTAATATGTGGACTTTTCGAGATTTGATCTTCATTCAAACAGTATCTTCAGATAAAGGTGATATAACAAACACTTTTACATATTGTAGTCCATTGTGTAATTTAAATAAATCCAAAGTTGATGTGGAAAAGGAGAACCTCATCAGAGAGCATCTTCTCTGAAATATTTAAACTAACTACGACATTTAGTTTGTTGCTGAAGTGTGTGGGTCATCACCAAGCTAAGCTTGAAAGAGCTTTCTGTGGCCATCAGAAAGGAGGTCATTGATGCCTAGGAGTCTGGGAATGGATTTCAAAAGATCTCCAAATAATCCCATTCAGTCATTTTACTGCCTGGAGAAGATTTCAAACAACTGCCACCCCAGCAAGTTCTGCCCAAGAGTCAGCAAAATGCTGAAAGAAGTCTCTAATAACCTCTAATTTTATCACAGGACCCCCAGGTAGCTGTTGCTACTGTTGATGTTAAAGTGTATTAGTCTATCATTAGAAAGAGGTTGCAGGAATGGGACCTACAGGAGATGTGTGCCAGGAGAAAACCAAAAAGAACATCTGCATGCTCAAGACAGTCAGCAGGGGCCTCATGTATAAATGGTGCGTACACACAGAAATGTTGCATAAGAACTTTTCCACGTTCAAATCGCGATGTATAAAACCTACACTTGGCGTAAAGCCACGCACTTTTCCACGGTACCTCATACCTTGTCATACACAAGTTCTCCGCTTGGTTTTGCAGACTGGCGGCACCCAGCGTCAAAGCAATGGTACTGTTCATGTGTGGTTACACCTTATTTTCCTGACGCGGCTTTATAAATACACTGAAACTAAACGCATATTGTTTATTAGTGTAATGCATGTGATTGTAATTAACTTGTAACAATATAATGGTCCAGGGAATAGCCATAGTATTCAAAATGCCATAACTGCTTTAGCGTTGTTACTCTCACTGCACCTTCTTCTTCTTCTTTCAGCTCCTCCCGTTAGGAGTTGCCACAGCGGATCATCTTTTTCCATATTACTCTCACTGCACCACTCGGAGTATTTATATCACTGTATCTGAGTGTGAATCACAGCAGCAGCTGATCGGAAAGAGAATTATCGGTATACAGCTTCAAGGACACGCTGTCTCAGCCACGGCAAAACGTTTTAAAGCCTTTCCTGTACAGACCTCGCGGTTCAGAAACAGTTTCATCCCAAGAACTTTAAATGCACTCAATCAATTGCACCTTGTAGAACTGTTTGTACTTATAAGTACAATCACCTCACTGTAAACTTGCACTACAGGTATAATATTACACAACCTGAGCCACTTTATAAAGCGTGTATTTACATATGATGACAATATCATTTTTAAGATGAATTGCAGCAAAATATGTTGATTATATTATACAGATAAAACTTTAACTTCATTTAAATAATCTATATTCTTCACTGGGACTGTCGTAAAGGGTAGAATAATTAAATGTGTACAACAAGGATATTTCAATGTTCCTTAAACGTTTTGAAGAATCGGCGCTCTAAGCTTACAGATGGCTTAACGTCTATTACAGAGATGATTGTATGGTGATCGGTTACTTGGGGAAAGAAAAGCAAGGACTGCAGTGACGGCTACGCCAATATATATTGAATATAAAACAGAAAGAGAAAATAACAACACAGCGGCAAATTTTGACAAAAGTTAAATGCTTGTGTCATGAGCACGAGGCGGCTATGCAGTGTCTGCAATGGACGTGGCCATCCACCGTGCATAAGATACCATATTGACATTGGCGGGCGAAGGGGCCACTGATTCTTTCTCTGCCCAGTGCCACCACAAGCCTAGAGCCGCCCCTGAGTACTGCTGCAATAAATTATTTCATTGAAGGTCGCACACTATCACTGCTCCGTGAAACTCATGTTTAATAACGTGCTTTAACTCCTATCATCATGAAAATGATACCACATATACATCTCAGTATTTTAGTTATTCAGAGAGCTGTAATATCACGAATGTAATGGACTCTGTGTCCTGTTGGAGGAAGAGAGCCGGTTTAAGAAGCAAGTAGTGATTCACACACACAGAGCACATAGAAGATCAAATACAAAACAAAGCATTTAACGTGTTATACTTTAATTACGATGTGATTTGAGAAACTGGTTAATTAAACGATTTTAAGATGACATTTATGATGTTCTACTTTAATGACAAAATAAACTACGTGATTAAAGTGGAAATGTCGAGATTGAAGTTGACATTTCGTGCTTTTTCCCCACTGTGTGCCTTTTTTCTCTGTACCCTAATAAGCTTTCACATGACACTCAGACAGTGGGCTTACGACTCTTCTTTTCACGGCAACTTTGATATGTGACTTCTTTTTTATTTCCAGCACTGTGGGATTTTGTGAATGTGAGCTTTCAAGTTTCTCCAACACGCTATGTCACTCGATCAACTTCATTTTGTTGATTATACCACGGTTTATTTGAACAAATAGTATGTTTTTCCTTTGCCTCCACTTGGTATTCGCTGAAATTCTTATATTTTCCCCGTGCTTTTCCCATTGTCTTTTCACAGAAGGCTGCGCTTAAGGGCGATTTATATTGATTTGCATATTCAAATAGGCGTAATTCTGGGAGGATTTGGGGCGTTACATAATGCGCGTGCACGAGCGTTAGTTTTCACGCTGATCGGGATTTATGTAGCGGAAGAACGTGGAAGTTGGAGTACGCACAGATTCCTGCATCTGGATTTTTCTGTGCGTAAGCACATTTCGGCTTTTTTGCTTACGCCATGTTATAGTGCGAATTTCACGCAGGGTGTTATACATGAGGCCTCTGGACCTCTGGAACAATATACTATGTAGAGGTGAGGTGAAAATAGTTATTTAGCCACAATACCAGAAGACATGTTTGGTGACAACCAAAGATAGCATTTGACCAAAACCCTGATGGCAGCTTTAAAGTGTGGAGCTGGAAATGTTCTGGTTTGGAACTTCAAACAGGAACTGATCAGCCCAGCATCATAGACTCCATGAGGAGTTCTTCATTGTACCAGAGGATGCTTGAGGATAATGTGAGATTATCTCTCAGAAGATTGAAGGTGGACATTGCAGCATGAGAATGACCCTCAATATAAGCATTGAATCCACCAAGAAATTGCAAGAAAGAAAGAAGGATTGTGGAATGGCCGAGTCATAGCTGTGAGAGAATAACTTGGAGGTGACAGCAGTTAAGTATTTTGGTCTGCAGTGCACCTTGAGATATATAAGCATTTGTTTTAAATGTCATGAAGAGATTTACTGAGATGGTGAGATAAATGTACTGGGAGGAAGGTTGATGTAATACACCAGGAGATGTTTAAGAGATCAGTAGATGTCCTGTAAATGACAAGACTGGCCAGTTGTCGCATACACAGAAATTTCAAAGATAATAGCTAAATCTAAAAGTTAACAGGAGAATAAGAGTGTGGCAAGACAGACTTTCAATTACTAACTCATCTTGGTGTGTAAGTCAACGAACCAATCGGAGTAAACGTCAGGTGACGCGTATGCATTGATCATAACTGTTATGTAAATTCAGTTGGTTATAAAATGGACCTCCACCCTTATTATTTGGACTGTTCTGATCATTCGGTAACAGACTGCTGTGATGGATACTCCCTCTTTGGTATTGCCTGGCGAGAGAATTAAAGACGCAATTGACAAGTTTTTCTCCTGCTTGCTTTCTGACTTGAAGAGGTTTTATCAAGCTTATCCTAGTAGACGATACATTACTTTAATATGTTAATCTCTAACACAAAAGCTGAATCTGAATTATACTGGGATACTGCGGGGGGCTTTGAAATGGTCTGTGCACATAAAACTTCCCTCAAACATCATACTGTTGTGTGAAGGGGGTGTCACAATGTCATGGACTGCTAGACGTTTCTGGGAAACGCTTACTTGAGGGGACAATGCCAGCTATTACAACTAAGGGTAGGCTTACTTTTACCACAGAGGGAAATTGAATATTTGTTCATTGTTATTTAAATGAAGACTAAGTCTTAATATGTCCATTTGAAAAGGAGAACAAAACTAACATTCTGTGGGGTGCACTTACTTCTTCACATGACTGTACATGGACGAAGTGACCATGTAGTGTGCTGTAATAAAACCTCACTTGATATCCAAGGACTGTACCAAGTCGTTTACCAGACAGAAAGACAGAGCATTAAATGCGATGGTCTCCTCCACTGTCACTCTAGACCAGCAGTCCTCAATGTGTGGTCCACGAGCATACGCTAGGTGGTCCAGGTGCTGACCTCATCATCTTTCTTAGATGAAATTCCTTGCTGATACGTCCACATGGTACAAATGTGAAACATACAAAGTGCTCCTTGTTGCTTACCTTTTCAGCAGATTTTAACTTCCACTCCACTCCTGATGGCTTATAATAATTCCTGGATGCTTCTTTCAACTTGCTGTCTCTCTCCTGTCTAACCAAACTCTGTTACAATGTAGGATTCCTTTAAATACGCCTTGTCACCCACTTGGAGAGGTGGTCCATGGCAATGGCAAGCCCATAACTCTCTGTGGCATCTGCTGTATTAATTCTGTCTGCTGTAGCACCCCCTTCAAATCTTACAGTTCATTATGGATCACTGGCTCAAATCTAAAAGTTTAAAATGTAAATCCAGCAATGTTAGGTTTCAAAGAGCGTATCATAATGTCACACAGACTTGTTCTCCGGTGGGGTTGAGCACCAAGTGACGCCACCCAGACCTATGATAAAGCTCCAGCTGAAGGGTGGAGACCTGTGAGTAACGGCAAACAAAAATAAGCTTATGTGGAAGCTCAAGGCTTCGTCTACTGCATTAGAGTAGGACTGTGAGAAGAAGTGTGGAACACAGAAAGTGACTGTTGACCAGTGCAAGTTTGACGGGGTCCTGTTGGTGAGTGTGATTTACATGTTTTTTTTTTTTCAGGGTCCACAACAACAAGAGCAGTACAACCAGTTTAAATAGCCACCACTAAACAGCCTTAACTAACCAGACATTTTGTGTGCATGTTTAGTCATCTTTGCACCTTTGGTTGTTCCAGTGTTCTCCTAAAACAAGCTGGGACCACACAGGGGCACCCCAGGAGCCTGAACGTGGACAGAACTCTACGAAACACATTCCCAGGTTTAAATAAATGATATTTATTCAATAGCATTACCTTGACAGGTGGCCAATGGCCAAATAACATAACCACAGTTCTGTGAGTTCCTCTCCTTAAACCCCAACCAGGTGAACTTTGTCCTCTGCCTCACCTAAATAAGACAAGATGACTCCTTTTATGTTACACCAGGAGTATTTCTGATGTTACAACATACTACAGTCGAAGCACTTCCAGTCATTTGGAAGCTCCCCAAAGCATGGAGACCTTCTCCTGGCAGTGCCCTCTGCCGACACCCATGGATCCGGTCAGGGTTAGCCTTTTTGAACTACACATCATACAGAACCCTGCGGGAGTCCAGTCTGGGAACTTATCTGAGTAGTATTGTCACCTTTCACCTTTGGGAGATCAACTGTCCTCGATAAGCAGTCTCTTCCAGTCTATCCATTATATCATCGCCTAGACTGGGATATGAACCTACAGCCATCCTGGCAGAGTTGCACCTCCACTTATGTGGTCCATTCATTATGGCATCTCTCTTCATAGCAGTCGGGATGCCAATCCATCAATTCAAGCATTTATAAAGCATAAGAATAAAAAGAAGTGTAATGGAGAATCTACACTAATTATTGATTGCTGGCCATAAGTGGTCTGCCTTAACTTTGTTAATGTAGTCCTTGCTATGATACACTTTGAAAACCTTTGCTCCAGACACAGTCTCTTGCTCTTTAAAATGTGAACACCATATAGAGTCTCCGATTGTACTCCAGTGAAATATACAGGATGCCACCACAATCTGTAACAGTTAGATATGAAAGGTGCTATAAAAGAGAGGAATACACAGATGTAAAACGTTGGCACATCTATCAACTAAAAGTAGCCTGGGCCCAGGTGGCTCTGCTGCGTCCGCCATCTATAAGAGCCATTGCTTGGCAAAGGACCATTTTATTTTGAAGAACAATATGAAATTGGTTCTTTAAGCAAGGTTCCTAATATGTGGACAGAACAGAAATCTTGAATGTATGGTAGGTTACCTAGCAGGATATGAACGGATCAAGAAAGCCTGAACTTATCTGTTGTATTTTATGCAGAAAGAATCCATTTAAAATCAGAAACCTACTGGTGTTCACAAATCTATTATCATCAGTTCATGGAGCCTGTTATAGATCTTAATAAATAAAGAGTCTTTCACGTGAATGGCATTGCTCTGAAGGACCACTTTAACAGTGTAGGGAACTCCAACATCCTTGTAACGACCCCACATGGCTGCCCTGGCTACCCTAATTTCCTAGGCTCCAATAAGGCAGCCGGACACTGCGCCACCCAGCCTCTAAAATTGCTCTCGCTCAGCTGTCACGTGTATCTATGGCGGTGTCTGACTGACGTCATTCAGGGCGACTGAAGACACGCTGCCTCCGCCTCGCATTGTGAAGCACTGCACCGCGGGAAGGTTGTTGTGTTGAGTGAGGCAGCTGTGTGAACGAGTTCAGAAAGAGCCCCATTGCCGAGAGATAGACAGTAAGTGGATTATGGAAACGAACCTAATGCTCGTGTGAGGGTTCATTCGCTCCACTCAATTACCGCGTGTGATTTGAATGAGAGGCGAGTGGCGCGTTCGTGTCCACTACTTCATCGTCGAACTTTATTTGACTGAATCACCTCTTATAAGATTTCTGTGACCCCTTGGAATTCGGTGTCCCAGTCCCATCGGATCTGGCACAGGCGCACTAAGGTGTGATTGTCACGGATCTCTTCGTGCTCGTGCATCTTTGCGCGCCGTTTCGGTTTTGATTTGACGCATGCTCCGTGCAAAATGCCGGCCGTCTGTCAGTAAACGTGCACGAGCAGCCGTCTGCCGCTGTTTCCGCTCGCACAACGATGTCATGAAGTCTGCGCTGTATAAGGTTGCAGGTGTGTTACACGTTATTGTCGTTTTACCGGGATGTTCTGTGATTGACGGCGGAGAGTAAACTTTGTTAAAATGATATTGATAAACGCCACTGGTAATTTCAGTAATTGTGGCATGCGCACTGTATGTTTCTGTAACCGATACATTCTTCAACGGGAGATCATCAACAAAGAAAATGGAAAATACCACCAATAATATTAATTTAATTACTCGACACCAAATAACAATGAACAAAGGCATTTAAAAGATAAATCCTTAAAATAAATGGAGTAATTCACTTTCATGGTATATTTTAAGCAATAATTTAGGCTGCCAGTATTTTGGGGCCATAAAAGAGGAAAAAGATAAACATTTACGGCAAAGGCTTGTTGAACTCATATTTCATATCTTCCGTATGATTGATTAAAACCGTTTGAATGAATTACTTTATAAAATCTTTACCTGTTATGACCATCCCTTCACTCCTTTACGCTGGCGAGAAATCTGAGCTGGAATACGAGCTGAGAACAAATATTAAGATATACTCACCGCTAGAAGTATAAATTGAATGTTCATAACTAGTAAAGGTTGGCCGTCAGTATCTTTATTTACATACACAGCCTCAGACCTGTTTAATCCAATGAAGAGAGCAGACATTTACTGTACATGTGTTGATTGGATGAACACTTCAATATGTGTGTTTTTTTTTTCTTTTAACCTGTACCAAATATGATAAACTCCCACATTTCAGTGCTAAAGCAAAACCAGTAATACCTGTTAGTTAGTACTAAAACAACAACAATGACATTTCTTTCTATGACACATTTTCATACAAATGATGTAGCTCAAAGTGTTTTACGTGATGAAGAAAGAGGGGGGAAAAAAGACAAAATAAATAAGAATTAAAATAAGGGAATACTAATTAACATAGAATAAAAGTAAGATCCGATGGGCGGGGGGGACAGAAAAAAAAAAAAAAACTCCAGACGGCTGGTTAAAAAATAAAATGTGCAGGGGTTCCAGGCCACAAGACTACCCAGCACCCTCTAGACATTCTACCTGACATAAATCAGTCCTCATGGTATTCAGGGTTCTCATGGAAGAACTTGATGATGACGGTCATGTGGACTTCTGGCCTTTAATCCGTCAATGTAGGGACATCACAGTGCTTTGATTAGGTGGTGGGGGTGCAGATCGCCACCACATAAAACCGTAAAAAGAATAGAAAAGAAAGTATGGGTTAGTATGAATTTTGGAGCCAAGGAGCCATAGAGAAGTTAATAGAGGTTTGTGTTACTGCATTGTTGTCCTAGAAGACTGAATTTGAATCTCTGCCAGTATGCAGTTTCAATGTCTGCTCTTATAGATAGATAGATACTTTATTAATCCCAGGGGGAAATTCACATCCTTATTTTGTCTACTTATCTAAAAATGCCCGGATTTAGTGGCCTGGCAAGTCTAACTTGGATTGGTGTGGCTGTGGACTTGAAGGCTATTGTACCTTATGATAGCCTATAGCTGGTCCTGACCTGTACAGGTTCTCTGGTATTCCTATACCCCAATAACTTCTATTTCTGTTTGTTTTGTACTGTTGCATCGTGGTGAGGTAGAAGTTAACTTCCATTTGGCTACAACTACATGAACAGTATCTTTATCATGCAGACCCAACCAGGCTGTGTGGGTCACCCTATGTGCCACTCTCGTCACTGTCAGGACTGTCATCAGTCTTCTGGACCAGATCCTCTTTAATTTAATTAGAATATTCATGAGGATCAATAATGAGTTATTTGTCTGGCCCCTCCCCTTTGGGTTACCCATAGCAAACTGGTCTATCAGGAGCACAAATCTCCAGACAGTGGAGCTCAAAGGAAGACTGAGGCACACAAGGCCTCCACCATGCCAAGGTCACAATACTGGGAGGTGCTGCTGTTTAATACGAGTTAATTATTAAGCTGTTTATGATGATTTGTGTTTGTGTGCTGAGTTTTGCTTCCACAAGATGAAGTTAATAAACCTGAAACTTGTTATTTTCAAGATGTTGAAAAAGGCAATTAAGTTATGTGTTACAGATTTTAATGTGAAGCTTGTGAATGTTTATTAAGACTTGTACCATTTTAGCTGCCGTCCCCCGTCCTCAAGCCCCCTTTGTTCAGGTTGTTTATCTTGTAAACTCACTGATGACACCTACTGCCTCTGTCATATGTGACTCTCAGGGTGTCTTCAAACTGTGAGGTTAAACCTGATGCTATGGCTGTGGACAGAATCAGTTCATGTTAGAAAAGAATTAAATTAGGAGGGTAGGAGATGATTACAATAATTTAAATTACACAACGCTGCTGGTTTACTGGGTTTTTTTATTACACATGTTCACTGAGAGTTTAAGTTCTATTTCTGTTCAAATTTTCAGAAATATTCAGTTGTTTTTATTATTAAGTCCTCTCACTGTAGTCGGACTGTCGAGTGAAGTAGGACCCCCATACCCTTAACATTTATGTTGAGCAGCTCAGTTAAATGCAGGCTGCCATCAGTTCACTAAATCGCATATCTGATTACTCAGGGGGGACATCAGGCTCCATTACAGGGGCAGCAAACCCCCATGAAGTAGTAAGTGAGCAGCCCTGTGGTTACCGTATTGACTTAAAGGTGTGTTATGGGACCAGATTAGTTATGGGACACTCCCGGACCTGCTGCAGTTTGTAGCAAAGGAGAAAATTAAAACCAAAATGAGTGCCATTATGAACAATGCTGCACATCCTCTCCTGATGCACTAAAACTGAAGACTTTCAGCCAACAAATTATTCAGCAGACTCGTGTTAGAAAAACACTACTGGGGCTCCTTACACCAAAGGCAATATAACTTTATAATGCCATGCTGCGACTGCTCTTTAATCTTTTAGCAAAGCCAGAAGATTTTCCTTCTTTTGTGGAATTTTCATCTATGCTTGAGGGGGAGCTTATTTGTTATTGTATTTTTTGAGCTTCCTGTATAAAAGTCAATTTTCCCTTTTTTAAATAATAACAATCCACCCAGCCCTCCATATGAGTCTAAATGTTAAATGACTCGTGTTTTAAATGCTTTGCTTTATGCAGAAATCCTTGATGGACATGACTTGAATGTGCGGAGAATGCATTCTTTTTCTTGTTATTGAGAAATTCAGAAAATTCTTTTGCAGATGTTTTCTGTGCACTTTCAGTATTTGTGTGCTCCCTGTGTCCGTGTGCCTCCTCCTCCTCTTCAAAGACTTGCAGATTAGCTAAATTGGCCCTGCGGTATACAGTACACGTGCATGTGTGTCCAGCCTGTGACTAACTAGCGCCCTCTCCGGGTGTTGTTCCTGCCCTTCACCCAGTGATTGCTGGGATAGGTGCCAGCTGCCCTGGATAAGCAGTCTCAGGAAACGGATGGACGGTTGTTTCTTGGAGTAGCTTATACTGAGATAACCAAGGAAAGCTGTTCTTTGTTTTCACAAAGTCGCCAAAGAAATTCAGTTCATGTGTTTTAAATTACACTAACTCAGTAAACAAATGTGGTGGCCTTTTACACACTCTTAGTATCCATCTCTGTAACGGCGGTGCAATAAAGGATGTCATGATGACTCAAGTCAGGTCAATTAGCTGTTCACAGTTCAACAGAATCAAACACTTTAAAATGGGAGCAAAAGATTTTATAAAATCTGTTATTGCAATTAAACTTTCTGATTGGCTCTACAAGTAAAAGGGAGACTACACAGTAATTTTCTGATTGGTTTTAGTCAGTTAACAAACAGTGGTCTTTGTCTGTGCCTGCATTTTTATCACTAATTAATTAATATAGTTTTTATCAGTATGCTGCTGCTGGAGTATGTGAATTTCCCCTTGGAGATTAATAAAGTACCTTCCTTCCTTCCTTCCTTCTTCAGACCCCCTTCAATTTTCCACTCATTATTATATTGCAGCCATTTGCTAAAATCATTTAAATTAATTTTTTTCCTCATTAATGTACACACAGCACCCCATATTGACAGACAAAAAAAAGAATTTTTGAAATTGTTGCAGATTTATTAAAAAAGAAAAACTGAAATATCACCTGGTCCTAAGTATTCAGACCCTTTGCTCAGTATTTAGTAGAAGCACCCCGCCATAAAGCCCTGACTGGTGGAGGGCTGCAGTGATGGTTGACTTTCTACAACTTTCTCCCATCTCCTGACTGCATCTCTGGAGCTCAGCCAAAGTGATCTTTGGGTTCTTCTTTACCTCTCTCACCAAGGCTCTTCTCCCCCGGTAGCTCTGCTTGGCCGGACGGCCAGCTCTAGGAAGGGTTCTGGTCGTCCCAAATGTCTTCCATTTGAGGATTATGGAGGCCACTGTGCTCTTGGGAACCTTAAGTGCAGCAGAAATTTTTTTGTGACCTTGGCCAGATCTGTGACTTGCCACAATTCTGTCTCTGAGCTCTTCAGGCAGTTCCTTTGACCTCATGATTCTCATTTGCTCTGACATGCATTGTGAGCTGTAAGGTCTTATATAGACAGACAGGTGGGTGGCTTTCCTAATCAAGTCCAATCAGTAGAATCAAACACAGCTGGACTCAAATAAAGGTGATCTCAAGGATGAGCAGAAGAAATGGAAAGCACCGGAGTGAAATATATGAGTGCCACAGCAAAGGGGCTGAATACTTAGGACCAGGTGATATTTCAGTTTTTCTTTTTTAATAAATCTGCAACAATTTCAAAAATTATTTTTTTTTGTCTGTCAATATGGGGTGCTGTGTGTACATTAATGAGGGAAAATTTTTTTTTTAATGATTTTAGCAAATGGCTGCAATATAACAAAGAGTGAAAAATTGAAGGGGGTCTGAATACTTTCCATACCCACTGTATGTATGTATGTATGTATGTATCTATCTATCTATCTATCTATCTATCTATCTATCTATCTATCTATCTATCACATTACATGACTTTTTGTCCTGGGGCACGTCAGATATGTCACTGATCGCGTCACCTGACCATGTTAATTTAAACAATTCAAAATCGCTGCCCATGTCACATTAAGTGATTGTGTGCCAACCGTTCAGCAGAGTTGTGCTCAGCCCTGTTTCTAACAGCCAATAACATGCTGCCTGATGAAGCCTGTGTTGTACAAATATTTAACAGCTGTTGCTATTCAGTCGCCATCTGGGCCCTATGTTTGTTTGTCTGTGTGTTTATGTATGTATCAATGTATGTATATTTCCATTTTGTGTTGTTATCTGAAACATAACAGATGCTCCTCCTTCTGTTGTGTCCTCTTTGTCAGGTTCAAAACCTGCAGTTTCTTATTCCTCTTCACTTAACTCTATGCCTTCTACTTCAGGGAAACATTCACTGGTTGTCTGCTCTCCTGCACACACAGTCTGCCCCTAAGACTAACAACAAAATCAAACCTGTTTAAATTTACCTCAGTGAGTCACACGCCAGTTGAAGTCAGACACTGGGTATGTCACATTAGATGACCAGCTTCACAGAAACACACCGGCAACTGCCTCCATCTCACTAAGATGATGTAAATGAAGGCTATGACTTAAAATCGCTGGGTAGGTCATCCTGTGTGACATTACACTAACATTGCAAAATCCAAACAGATTAATTAAATTCCTTCATTTGCCCCGTTTCTTAACATAATCCCGATGCGTAAATTGTATAAACCTTCCCAAAGATTAACTGATAACACAATTCTGGGACCCCAGTAGTACTAAATGTGAATATTGTTGACACACATCTGTAAAAAATGGCCTCCTTCTTCTAGCCTGTTGGACCCTGCTTTTATTCACAAACTTATTTTACAACTCATTTGATTATGAAAGTGATGAGTTAGTGTCATCTTGCTATGATCTGTCTGACTTGACATCAGATTTAACTAACAGGATATTCTAAAAATCAAATGTCTTTAGATTTGAATGGTGAAGTTTTAATTGAATTGAATCCTTTTCTTTTCACAGAGAGAAACAGTAAATGGCAGATTTTTCTCTAACATAACATGGATGTGAAAGAGGAGACGTGTGAGGCTGACCTGAATATCATGGAGGAGAGGACCATAAATGTTAAAGAGGAAGACTGTGAATGGGAGAGTGACCACCCTAAACGGGAGACTCTGGACATTAAGGAAGAGGACCGAGAACTGGGGTCAGTGAATATTAAAAGTGAGGTCGAAGAGGAGTGTGTCAACACTGAGAGTGTAAAGGAAGATGACCTTCATTATGGAGATCAAGATGGAGCAGTGACCGGGTTAGTCTCTTCTCAAAGCAGACACTCTTCATCTCCGGAGTCTTCTGTCAATGTACAATATGAATCATTACAGTCTGACACAAAGACAACTGAAGAAATTTCACCTCCTAAAACTCGGGAATGTCAGTCACCACCTAAGACGTCATCTAAAACAAGTAAGTGAAAAATGAAAATCAATGCACGTTTTAGGGTCAGGGTTAGGGGCCCGAGAGTGCTGTCTTGTTCTTTTTTAAAGGCAAACTTAGACAAGATTTCAAACTATATTAAACAAACAGTAAAACTCAATTTCACTACTTTTTTACAGATTTTAGGAATTTGCTGTTCTTCCATTATAGTTTGTAATATTTTGTAAACTCTCTAAACCTGGCATTGGTAAATGCATCTGGTGATCACCAAGGCTCCACAAAGTGGTCTTTCTGCTTTCCTGATTTATCTGGCCAAGCCGCAAACGTCCTTCCTGGGAGGGCAGCAGCTGTTCACCGACCTTCAACAGGCACCCAAAGCCCTCGAGTCCTTCATGTCACTGGTGCCTGGCCACTTTGACTGTTTTATATATGATATTCGAGTACTGCTTAAACATTTTCTAAAATGGATACTTTTTTCATATGTGTATTTTATATGTGTACATGCACATGTGATTAGACAGTTCTTGCAGGTGGTGAGGGGTCTTGACATGAGCTTTACATGCTCCATATGCTGAGTGTTTGTCTCGGCACACAGTTGTTTAATATCTGCTTGCATTTCATTTTTATCTTCAGATGTATTTTGTCATTTTTCACCACATTGATCCTTGTATTGTGAGTGTATCGGTCAGGATGGGATTGTTGACTGAGCTCTCTCCATGTTTGCCCACTCATAAGCAGAACCTGTGGCTTTTTCCCTTTTTTTTATTTGACAGAAGTTTATTTTTTTGCACGTTTATGGTTTGGGGTGGGATTCTGGAGTTACAGTCTACATTATACATGATTGCTGGCAGGGCTACGGGATAAACTAATTTTGGCACCTTTATCATGTATTTCATTTGAATCTCATTTTTGTGTTGCTCTCTCCTGTCTAATCTCGGTGTCCTTTTGGGATTGCAAAGTTGCTCTCTTCTGTTTGCAAGCTTATGAATGTTGCTGATTTATTATTTTAAAGCTACATTGAAATAGTCTCTCTTCAAAAATCGTTGCTTTTGGTTAAAGTTACTCATCGAGCCGCCTCAAGGCACTACAGTGATCCCTCGCTATATCGCCGACTTTTCAAGCGGGCTTCACTCCATCGCGGATTTTAAATTTAAGCATATCTAAATATATATCACGGATTTTTCGCTGGTTCGTGGATTTCTGCGGACAATGGGTCTTTTAATTTATGGTACATGCTTCCTCAGTTTGTTTGCCCAGTTGATTTCATACAAGAGACGCTATTGGCGGATGGCTGAGAAGCTACCCAATCTGAGCAAATATTACATCTATACTAATAAAAGGCAAAGCACTGACTGACTGACTGACTCATCACTAATTCTCCAACTTCCTGTGTAGGTAGAAGGCTGAAATTTGGCAGGCTTATTCCTTACAGCTTACTTACAAAAGTTAACCAGGTTTCATTTCGAAATTCTACATGTAACGGTCATAGCGGTCGATACCGGTCGACAACGTCCGCCATGTTGAACTTTCTTATTTATGTCCCCATTTTCACGAAATTTGGCAGGCGGCTTCCCTGCGCTAACCGCAAACAATGTACATACTTGTTTCGGTGGTATGATGCCAGTGTCGGCCGCCATATTGAACTTTTCAACGGTCTGTTACTTATGGGCCCATCTTTAAGAAATTTGGTATGTGGGTTCCCAACGCTAGCTGAATTCTACTTACGTACATATATACGTCCATAGCCTGCAGCTCGGTCCCCGAACACAACGCCTCCCACGTTATTGGCTGCCTGCCTATATAAGGTTGTCCGTCGCTCCGATCTCTACATTCCCTTCCTTGCTTCGCCACGGGATTCATGTCTCCCTGCTGATAACTACAGCCTTTTTATTTAATCCACGGCTTCTCCGCTGTTTTATTGTTCGTTTATTACAATTATAGTTATTGTGTAGGTATTTTATTTTTTTTTTTTTATTTATTTATTAATTTTATTACAATCAATACATAGCAATCAAGTTTTTAAAAAAAAAGAATTATGCTAAGAACAGATCGATCCCCACCCTTGAGAGAGAGAGCAAGCCAAACGGTGTAAAATTTAAGGCTTGTAAAAATACCTAAATCAACAAATTCTCTGTGCTTTATAAAATCATTTCAAAATATTACTGATTAGATCCTGCCATGTTTTGAAAAAAGTCTGTACAGATCCTCTAACTGAGTATTTGATTTTTTCCAATTTTAAATAATATAACACATCAGTTTCCCACTGACTTAAAGAGGAGAGTTTGGGTTCTTCCAGTTTATCAGAATAAGTCTGCGTGCCAACAGTGTAGTGAATGCAATCACAATTTGTTTGTCTTTCTCCACTTTAAGACCCTCTGGAAGAACCCCAAACACAGCTGTTAATGGGTTAGGAGGGATTGTGAGTCCAAGACTGTCTGAGAGGTAATTAAAAATTTTTGTCCAGAATAATGTTAATTTGGTGCAGGCCCAGAACATGTGACCTAGTGAGGCTGGGGCTTGGTTGCAGCGTTCACAGGTTGGATCATGCCCTGGAAACATTTTGGAGAGTTTTAGTCGAGACAGATGTGCTCGATATATAATTTTGAGTTGTATAATTGTATGCTTTGCATATGGAGCTTGAGTGAATTCTCTGCATTGCTACTTTCCACTCCTTTTCTGATATATTAATTGAGAGGTCATTTTCCCAGTGTCCTCTTGGATCTTTGAAAGGAAGGGATTGTAAAAGGATTTTATATATTGTAGAGATGGAGTCTAACTCCTTGAAATTGAGCAATAATTTTTCCAGCGTGGATGAGGGTGCAAGATGAGGAAAATCTGGAAGGTTCTGTTTAACAAAGTTCCTGATTTGAAGATAGTGAAAGAAATTTGTAGCTGGAATGTTAAATTTGGAATGTAATTGTTCATAGGATGCAAAGACGTTGTCTATATAAAGATCTCTAAGCAAGTTAATTCCAAATTTTTCCAGATATTAAAACTGCATATGTTTGTGAGGGTTGAAAGAGGTGGTTCTTTTGCAGGGGTGCCACAGAAAGAAGCTTCTCCGTCTTAAAATGCTTTCTACATTGGTTCCAGATTCTAAGTGAGTGGAGCACAATTGGGTTATTAGTGTATTGCCGATAGCGTGTGTTTATTGGAGCACAAAGCAAGGAATACAAAGAAGTACTGCAGGATTTTACTTCTATTGCGGTCCATGCCTGTGTATGTTCTTCTATTTGTGTCCAGGTTCTTATCGACTGTATATTTGCCCCAGTAATAAAACTGGAAGTTAGGTAGAGCCATGCCACCTTCTGCCTTTTGTCTTTGTAGGGTCGCTCTTTTGATGCGTGGATGTTTAGAATTCCAAATAAATGAGGTTATTGTTGAATCTAATTGCTTAAAGAACGATTTATTAATGTATATTGGTATGTTTTGAAATAAAAAGGAGCTTAGGAAGAATATTCATCTTAACAGTGTTAATTCTTCCAGCTAGTGTGAGATGAAGGGTTGACCATCTATGCAAGTCTTGTTTAATTTTTTCCATGCAGACGACGAAATTTTGTTGATAAAGAGCTTTATGTTTACTTGTGATGTTTACCCCGAGGTATTTAAACTGTTCTGCAATGATAAAAGGAAGGGTGTCTAATCTAATATTATATGCTTGAGAATTCACGGAAAGAGTACACTTTTATTCAGATTAATTCTGAGACCAGAGAGCTTTTGAAATTCTGTGAGTGCTGCTAAGACTGCAGGCACAGAATTTTCTGGGTCCGATATATACAGTACCATGTCATCTGCATATAATGAGATTTTCTGTTCCAGTCCTTCTCTGCTAATCCCCTTTATCTGATCAGTATTTCGACAATGTATTGCCAGTGGTTCAATGGCAATTGCAAACAGCAGTGGTGACAAAGGGCATCCTTGTCTTGTGCCACGTTCTAGTTTAAAGTAGTCTGAGCAAATGTTATTGATGCAAACTGAAGCTTCTGGGTTAGTATACAGTAATTTAATCCATGCACAAATGTTGGGCCAAACCCAAACTTCTCCAAAATAGTAAAAGGTATTTCCATTCAATCATGTCGAATGCTTTTCTGCATCCAATGATAATAATATTTCTGGGGTGTTTGATTTAGTTGGTGAGTATATTACATTAAACAGGCGTCGAAGATTTGAAGATAAGTGTCGGCCCCTAATAAATCCAGTTTGGTCTTGTGATATTACTGAGGGAGCACTTTCTCCATCCTTCTAGCTATGATTTTAGAGAGTATTTTAACGTCGTTATTCAGAAGTGAAATTGGTCTGTATGATGCACATTGTAATAAGTCCTTATTTTGTTTTGGAAAGACAGTGATTAGTGCTTGGCGAAAGGTTTGTGGAAGAGATTGGTTATCTCTGGCTTCTGTAAATGTTGCTAATAGGAGGGAGCTAGCTGAGCGGAGAATTTCTTGTAAAACTCTGCAGGGTAGCCATCAGGGCCTGCTGCTTTTCCACCTTGGAGTGACTTTATAGCATCCAGTAATTCTGATAATGACAGAGGTTTATCGAGTCCTCCACACTAAAAGCGTCAATTTGTGGTATCTGTAATTTATCCAGAAATGCATTAGATTGTATATTGTCTTCTTTAAACTCAGTAGTATATAGGGATTTATAGTAGTCTCTAAAAGTGTACATTATATTTTTGTGTTCGATGATTTTATCTCCATTAGTGTTAGTAATTACGAGATTGCGTTGCACATCTTGCTTGTGAATTTGTTGGCTAAAAGCTTATTAGCTTTCTCTCCATGTTCATAATAATGATGTCTGGATTTGTAAATTAGTTGTTCGGTTTCTTTAGTTGTCAAGAGGTTTAATTCTGAATGTAGAGCCTGCCTCCTCTTATGTAGAGTCTCGCTTGGTAGTCTGGCATGTTCTTCATCTATTTTAGTAATTTCGCTTTTTATCTCTGCTACTTTCTTAGCTTCGGATTTATTTCTGTGGGAAAGATATGAGATAATCTGTCCTCTTAAGAAGGCCTTAAGAGTTTCCCAGAGTATTCCTGCAGAGATCTCAGGGGATGTATTTGTCTCTAGAAAGAATTCAATTTGTTTGGATATAAATTCAGTACAATTCTCGTCAGCTAATAGAAGCGGATTGAGGCGCCATCTGCGGGGTGAGTGTATGGGGCTTAGTAATTTCAGCTCCAAGATCATCGGAGCATGGTCTGAAATAACAATAGCATCGTATTTACAAGATTTAATCTTAGGCAAGAAGTTATTATCTATAAAGAAGTAATCAATCCTTGAGTAGCAATGATGTACTGGTGAGTAGAAAGAATATGTTCTTGAATTTGGGTTTAAAAACCTCCAGGGATCTGATAAGTTGTGATCAGTTATAAACTTTGTAATTATCTTTGCGGTGTTAGTTGCGTTCCCCTGTGGAGGAAGTCTTATCTAAAAGTGGATTTAGAACACAATTAAAGTCCCCAGCCATTATAAGTTTATGAGTGTTCAGATTGGGAATGGATGCAAATAAATTTTGTATAAATTCCTTATCATCAACATTAGGTGCATAAACATTTATCAAAATCATTTTACAGTTAGATAAGTCTCCCATGACCATCACATATCTCCCTTCAGGATCCAATACTACATCTGATGCTACAAATGGTACTGTTCTATGTATGAGAATTCCCACCCCTCTAGTTTTCTTTGTAAAACTAGAATGGAACATTTGGCCAGTCCAGTCTTTTTGCAGCGGAACTGATCCTTACTTAGTAAGTGGGTTTCCTGTAAAAATACTATTTTAGCATTTAGACCTGTTAGGTGAGAAAGTACTTTCTTTCTCTTTAATTCGTGATTCAGGCCTTTAACATTCCAGCTTACGAAGTTAACTGTCCCATCATGGAGACACTGATTCTGAGTTTTTGGTGTCATATTATAGTCTTAACTGGAAGTGAAATAGTTTAGGTCTTAATTTCCTATTCCCCAAGAGTTGTTGCCATGCAGCTTATTATTACGTTGATAGTTATAATTATAAAGATTGAGATGATAGATTAGATATAGATCAAGCCTGCTCTCTTTCTCTTCCCCTTAACCCCCACCCTCCCTTTTTGCCTCCCCAGGTGAGGCTAAAACCCACTTCATGCAGTCCCAGTCCTCTGACATACCCAGAGACAGAGCACGTCCAAAGCACATCAAGCCCCCATGCAGTGGCGCTTTAAGGTTAAAAGATAGAGATATCTGTTACCAATATAGTCTTTAAAAGAGGAAAAGAAAAAAGAAAAAATTAATATATATATATTATATATATATATATATATATATATATATATATATATATATATATATATATATATATATATATATATATATATATAATCTTCATCAATTTTAGTGCATTAAGATGATATCCCCAGATAATAAACCCAGGTGATGGTGTTAAAGATGTGTCCAAAACAAGCATAACAAGTCTTAATGCAGTAATAGCAATAACAGCAAACCAAGGGTATGATATTGAACAGTCTCATTTAGGGTACACATGAAATAATTAGAAAAGAAAAAAGAGGAGGAAAACGTAATTAAGCACAATAAAACATAAACATTTAGCCCTAGTAATACTAAGTAATGATAAGTAATAAGTAAGTAATAATAATATAAGAATATGAGAATATATGCTGATAAAAAACCCGTATTTTAAAACAAATAGATCAGACAGTAGATTATTAATCCTAGCTTTATCATTTACCGCCATGACTCACAATTATGTATCAGAATAGTCCGGGATCAGCTTTCTTAACTCATTTTCTGCCTCCTCCTTGCTAGCGAAAACATAGAAATGACCCTGCCATTCCACTTTCAGTTTTGCCGGATAGAGGAGGCCGTATTTGACATTGGCTTGCCGTAGCCGCTGTTTAATATTATAGAAGGCTGCGCGTTTAATAGCTGTTGCTAGAGAGAAGTCAGGGAAGACACTGTGGCTATTTTCATATATAATATCTTCCTTTTTTTTTCCTGAGGAGTTCCATCACCTCTAACTTAACACTAGAATTACCAGAGCCTACGAAAAAACTTGTAATTCCGTCCCACCTTAAACTGCTTCTTAAATCCCTTCACACCTCTCCATGGCGCCCTTTGTCTTCTAAATGTGCTGATAAAGAGCAGCCGGCTATTCCATCCCCCCACCAATTTAGAACGTGCATGAACTTCTCTCAGCTCATGCCTTGATTGAGTATCTGGGAGTGAAGTGGAGTTTTAGAGTGAAATAATAGTTAGTTGTTTGGAACAAACGCATTTCATGTCTGTTCCGTTTCTACAGTAATCTGTGTCAACACATTGTTAAAACAGAAACTTTTTTTATATTCTAGTAGTAGATGACAAAATGTAGGCATAAACTATATAATGTATGAAGCCTGAAGTCCAAATAGCAAAGAAACATTTTCACAAGAATAACACAATTGCACTTTTATTCAAACATATAACTGCAGAAACAAAAAGCCGCCTTAACATGCGACATTGACACCAGTTTACTGTTACTGACTCCGTGGTTCAATAGACTCAGCCCCCGCTTGCGAATCAAGGGGTGACGGGTTCGATCCTGCTCCCCTCCGTTTTGAGAAGTAAACTGCTCTTAGTCTTACTGTTTTAGAAAAAAAGCATACATTTGATTTCAGTCTGTAACAGCCGGTGCAATTTATGATCCTTGTAAAGGTTAGCTTTTTTTTTTTTATTTTTAATTCACTTTTCACTCTCTCAGTCGCGTTCAGAATCAATCCATACAACCCCATCTGACACGGCTGTTTTTCACTAAGACGGCGCTATAGCTCTGCAGTGTACCACGATGCATACTAACGCCAAACACCCCCGGTTCTGACACACAGACGCTGGCAGCTGCCTTCTTAGTGTCTCACCGTCACTTGCTTTCTTTTTATTCAGTTTTATTGAGTGTTCCTGCCAGTCCCCGCATGTTGCTGTATGCTTTTTCTTTTGTACTCCAGGACAGGCAGAGGAAAGAATGGTAAAGACCAGTAACTTCTGCGCTATATGCAATCATCAGACACTCCCCATCTGCCCGTGTCGTTCAAACACAGGAACATATGTTGGTGTAAAAGTATAACAAAAGTGCACTTTTTCCATCGCCTTTTCCTGTAAGAAGCAATGTCTCTCTATGCTGTGGTTTCTATTACACACCTGAAAGAAAGAGACAATACATGTGAAAATATCCAGCATACAGCAACATGTGGGGACTGGCAGGAACACTCAATAAAACTGAATAAAAAGAAAATCAAGTGACGGTGAGATACGAAGAAGGCAGCTTCGCCAGCGTCTGTGTGTCAGAACCGGTGGGGGCGTTAGTATGCATCGTGGTACAACGCAGAGCTATAGCGCGTCTGTATTCTGTTTCTTTTGTACTCCAGGGCATGCAGAGGAGAGAATGGTAAAGAGCTGTAAATTCGGCGCTATATGCAATCATCAGACACTCCCCATCTGCCCGTTGTTTTGTTATACTTTTCAATACTTTTATACTGCTCAAACGGGCATGCTCAAAAAATACACGTGTAATGCCACGAAAAGTGCACGCAGACACTTCATTTCGCAAACAAAACAAGTGCACTTTTATTCAAAACTACCTGTATAACCGAAGAAAAAAGAAAGCAAGTTACAGTAGGCGATTGATACGACACCTTGCATGGTGCAATGCTAAGAAGTGCAGATTTTCATTCCGTGCTATTTAAATCATCACATTCAAATATTAACAGTTCCCACACACCCAAGGACCGTCCTTCCTACATTTACACGACACGTGTACTTGTTGCCGTGTACACAACTCTCTGTGCTATGGTTTCTATTACACTGAATGAGCACCTGACACTGTACTTTCTTCCCTGGGGGAAGGTCCTGCATCAGAGAATTTCCAGTTCCTGCATAAATTCACACCTGATCTGACGCTGTTCGTTTTCAAATAATATTGCATTAGTGCGATTATATTTTCACATATATTGTCTCTTTCTTTCAGGTGTGTAATAGAAACCACAGCATAGAGAGAAGTGTGTACACTGCTTCTTACAGGAAAAGGCGATGGAAAAAGTGCACTTGAATAAAAGTGCACTTTTGTTATACTTTTACACCAACATATGTCACTGTGTTTGAGTGACACGGGCAGATGGGGAGTGTCTGATGATTGCATATAGCGCCGAAGTTACTGGTCTTTACCATTCTTTCCTCTGCCTGTCCTGGAGTACAAAAGAAAAAGCATACAGCAACATGCGGGGACTGGCAGGAACACTCAATAAAACTGAATAAAAAGAAAGCAAGTGACGGTGAGACACGAAGAAGGCAGCTTTCGCCAGCGTTTGTGTGTCAGAACCCGGGGGGGGGTGTTTGGCGTTAGTATGCATCGTGGTACACTGCAGAGCTATAGCGCGTCTTTAGTGAAAACAGCCGTGTCAGATGGGGTTGTATGGATTGATTCTGAACGCGACTGAGAGAGTGAAAAGTGAATTACAAATAAAAAAAAAGCTAACCTTTACAAAGATCATAAATTGCACCGGCTGTTACAGACTGAAATCAAATGTATGCTTTTATTCTAAAACAGTAAGACTAACAGCTGTTTACTTCTCAAAATGGAGGGGCGCAGGATCGAACCCGTCACCCCTTGATTCGCAAGCGGGGGCTGAATCTATCGAACCACGGAGTCAGTTACAGTAAACTGGTGTCAATGTCGCATGTTAAGGCTTTTCGTTTCTGCAGTTATATGTTTGAATAAAAGTGCAATTGTGTTATTCTTGTGAAAATGTTTCTTTGCTATTTGGACTTCAGGCTTCATACATTATATAGTTTATGCCTACATTTTGTCATCTACTACTAGAATATAAAAAAAGTTTCTGTTTTAACAATGTGTTGACACAGATTACTGTAGAAACGGAACAGACATGAAATGCGTGTGTTCCAAACAACGATCTATTATTTCCACTCTAAAACTCCACTTCACTCCCAGATACTCAATCAAGGCATGAGCTGAGAGAAGTTCGTGCACGTTCTAAATTGGTGGGGGATGGAATAGCCGGCTGCTCCTAGCTTCTCTTTATCAGCACATTTAGAGAACAAAGGACGCTGGCGGAGAGGTGTGAAGGATTTAAGAAGCAGTTTAAGGTGGGATGGAATTACGAGTTTTTTCGTAGGCTCTGGTAATTGGTCTTGGTCGGGGTCTGACGGTGTTTGATCCGCGTACGCGGTAAGCCGCTGCTATCTCAGATTCTGCTTTAAAGTCGCCCCATTATTTTAGAAAAAAGTTCAGTTAGCGAATTTCACAGGGTTTAAACTTTCTCGATTCTCCGGCAGACCTTCAAATCTGACATTATACCTTCTACTCCCATCTTCTAAAGCAGCCAGTCTGTCTCAAGTTTTTCTCCGAAGTTTTTACATTCGAACTGACATTTACTGCTCTTTCCTCGCACTGGCAGCTAGATGTTCGCTATTTCGATCCGATTCGTGAATGTCTCACTAAGATGCTCCAATTGATCAGCAAGCGTGCTCAGTTTAACCAAGTTTTTCTCAATGCGCTCTTCAATTTTACCCAGCACCTGTCGAAGTTCAAGTTGTACCTCTTGACGCAGCCTTTCATTTGCCTGTTGGAATTCCTGTCGCAGCCTTTCATTTGCCTGTTGGATTTCCTGTCGCAGACATTCATTGGCCTGTTTCTTCTCCTGTTTCAGTCTCTCATGTGCCTTTGCCGTTGCTTTCTCATTAGCCTTCTCGCTTTTCTTTATATCTTGCGTGAGCTCAGCGAAAGCAACACTTTCAGTTCAGATAGCTCAAATGTGCCTTCTTGTACGTAGATGAAACAGCAGACTCTGCTGAAGCCGGTGTCCCGCTGCTCCAGTCCGCGTAATGGCGTAACTGAAGCCGCTGGACCTCCCGCCTTTCCAGTTTCAGGTAATCCTCTCCAATTGGCGAGCTATCCACATCTGCACTCACGATCGCACCTTCGCTCCCCTTTTCGATCTCAGCCGGTGACGATGTAGCGGACCGTGGTCCCGAGGAGTCTGTACTTTCGCCCATCTGATCCAGGTCTGTCTCTGACAGGCGTATCTCGAAGCTAGGGCTTGCTGATCGCAGCTTGGATGTAGCTTTAGTCTTCGATTCTTTGGACCCCCTTCTTGTTGGCCATGTTTATATGTGTTTACATATACTGTAGCGGTCCCTCTCGGGTTGAATAAATACAGGATATCTCAGAATAATAAGCAAATAATATGAAAAATAGCACCACTGCTAGCGGAGCTCCACTTCAGACGTCCATCTCTCAACAACAACAACAACAACATTTATTTATATAGCACATTTTCATACAAACAGTAGCTCAAAGTGCTTTACATATTAAAGAATAGAAAAATGAAAGACATAATTATAAAAAATAAATCAACATTAACATCGAATAAGAGTAAGGTTCAATGGCCAGGGGACAGAAAAACAAAAACTCCAGACGGCTGGAGAAAAATAAAATCTGTAGGGATTCCAGACCATGAGACCCCCAGTCCCTCTGGGCATTCTACCTAACATAAATGAAACAGTCCTCTTTGGATTTAGGGTTCTCACGGAAGGGCTTGATGATGATGATGGTCACGTAGACTTCTTCCTTTTAATCCGTCCATCATTGTTGGAGCATCATGAAGCTTTGAGTAGGTGGAGGTGGCAGGCCACCACCACAAAGAAACCGGAAAAAGAAACAGAAAAGAGAGTAGGGGTCAGTACCGATTTTAGAGCCACCATGAATAGTTGTTATGATGAATTGAACATACAGAGTATCAGGATTAAGTTAAATTACGATTAAAATGAAGTTATAAAAGGCCATGTTAAAGTAATGTGTTTTCAGCAGTGTTTTAAAGTGCTCTACTGTATCAGCCTGGCGAATTCCTATTGGCAGGCTATTCCAGATTTTAGGTGCATAACAGCAGAAGGCCGCCTCACCACTTCTTTTAAGTTTTGTTCTTGGAATTCTAAGGAGACACTCATTTGAGGATCTGAGGTTACGATTTGGAATATAAGGTGTCAGACATTCCGATATATAAGATGGGGAGATTATTTAAGGCTTTATAAACCATAAGCAGAATTTTAAAGTCAATTCTGAATGACACAGGTAACCAGTGTAGTGACATCAAAACTGGAGAAATGTGTTCTGATTTTCTTTTCCTAGTTAGGATTCTAGCAGCTGCATTCTGCACTAGTTGCAAACGATTTATATCTTTTTTGGGTAGTCCTGAGAGGAGTGCGTTACAGTAATCTAGTCGACTGAAAACAAACGCGTGAACTAATTTCTCAGCATCTTTCAGTGATATAAGAGGTCTAACTTTACTTATGTTTCTTAAGTGAAAAATGCTGTCCTAATGATCTGATTAATATGTGATTTAAAATTCAGATTACAGTCAACAATCACCCCTAAGCTTTTTACCTCCGTCTTGACTTTTAATCCTAATGTATCCAGTTTATTTCTAATAGCCTCATTGTATCCATTATTGCTGATCACTAAAATTTCAGTTTTCTCTTTATTTAACTTGAGAAAATTACTATTCATCCATTCTGAGATACTAGTCAGACATTGTGTTAGTGAATCAATAGAATCGGGTCATCAGGTGCTATTGATAAGTACAGCTGTGTGTCATCAGCATAGCTGTGGTAGCTCACGTTGTGCCCTGAGATAATCTGACCTAACGGAAGCATGTAGATTGAGAATAACAGCGGACCCAGGATAGAGCCTTGTGGAACACCATATTGGATATCATGTGTCTTCGAGTTGTAATTCCCACAACTAACAAAATATTTTCTCCCTGTCAGGTAGGATTCAAACCAATTTAAGACACTGCCAGAGAGGCCCACCCATTGACTAAGGCGATTTCTAAGAATGTTGTGATCAATGGTGTCAAATGCAGCACTCAGATCTAAGAGGATGAGAACAGATAAATGGCCTCTGTCTGCATTTACCCCAAGTCATTTACTACTTTAACGAGTGCAGTTTCTGTGCTGTGATTTGTTCTAAAACCTGACTGAAATTTATCAAGAATAGCATGTTTATTTAGGTGGTCATTTAACTGCATAATGACTGCCTTCTCTAGAACTTTACTTAAGAAGGGCAGTTAGAGATGGGTCTAAAATTTTCAAGAGCGAGGGTCAAGATTATGTTTCTTAAGTAGGGGTTTAACTACAGCAGTCTTAAGACAGTCTGGGAAGACCCCAGTATCTAGTGACGAATTTACTATGTCAAGAACATTATCAATTAGCACGCCTGATACTTCTTTGAAAAACCTTGTTGGTATCGGGTCAAGGACGAGGTGGAGGGTTTTAATTGAGATATTATTTTTGTAAATCAGGTAAATCTATCCTAGTGAAAGAGTTTAATTTGTTTATAACAGGATGTTGGGGTTTAGGGGATCCTTAGTGTTGGGGAGATATACTATGTTATTTCTAATATCATTAATTTTTGATTAAAAATACAGCGACAGCCTCACAGGTTTCACTGGAAGCACTTAGGAGGCATTCCTTTGAGCTACCTGGGTTTAGTAGGTGATCAATTGTTGAAAATAAGACTCTAGGATTACTAGCATTGTTATTTATAATATTAGAGAAATAGCAGCGCTCTCAAGACGGACAGTGTTATTGTATTCTGTTATTTTGACTTTTAATATTTCGTGGTGGATAGTAAGTTTAGTCTTCCTCCATTGACGCTCAGCTCTACGACATGTTCTCTTTAAATCAGACACTCTTTGGGTCTTCCATGGTATACAATGCTAGAAGATTTTTTCACTGTCTTTTCAGGTGCAACTATGTCAACAGCAGCTCTCACTTTAGAATTAAATCTTTCCACCTTACTATTTACATTGTCCTCGCTATTATAGCTGGCACTATAAACGGACTGATTGCTTAAAATGTTTGTAAGTTTTAAAGCTGCTGCCGAATCAAAGAAGCGTTTTTTAACAATATGCTTCTCATGAGTGTTTTTTATCATTATTTCTATATTAAAAGTAGAAGAAAATGGTCTGATAGACCAATATCAATGATCTGTTTTATATCAACTTTCAGTCCTTTAGTAATCACTAAGTCTAATGTATGACCTGCTTTATGTGTAGGCTGATTTATGAGTTGTCTCAAATCAAAAGAATCCAGGAGGTTCATAAATTCTTTTACTTTTAGATCACACTGATTATCTATATGAAAATTAAAGTCGCCAACTATTAGGAGTGTGTCATAGTTAGTAATTAAAATTGACATTAAGTCAGAGAATTCCTCAAAAAACGACGCGTTATATTTAGGAGGTCTATACACGGATAGTATTAGAACTTGAGAATCTCCATGAATAACAACGGCGAGATACTCAAAGGACTTGAACTTACCAAAACTGACATCTTTACATTTTAATCGCTCGAGTAAATGTTAGCCAATCCGCCCTTTTCCCTGGCGGTTTGAATGAGTAAAACTGTAATCCGGAGGCAGATTCGATTAAAACTGACGCGCATCTGAATTCAGCCATGTTTCATTTAGTGCAATAAGATCTATTTTTATCACTAATAAGATCGTTGATAAAAACGTTTTGTTAGTTAAAGCTCTGACATTTAATAGTGCCATATTTAATGTTTCGAGGTGCAGAGATGAGTACTATGTGCGTTATTGTTATTTGGAATAGGAACTAAATTATTATTATTAGCGCTCTGTGTATATTTTTGTTTAATCTGTGATCTGTTTTATAGTTTTAATACATTGTTCCTCTAAAATAGTGATTTTAATTAGATTATTGGAGTTTATGCCGTATTTCCTAGGTTTTCTACGTGCATTGAGATTGCTTATTACAGTATTAATGGTGTGAACTTTAACGGAAGACTCTATTAAACATTCATCATGTCCTGGCACAGCAGTATTATTTCGAAGGGGTTAAGAGCAGAGATAGATAGTCAAGAAAACGAATTACCTTCGATATGTTTTCGGAGAGGACCCGGGCCGAAACTGTTCGGATGCAGGCCATCACGCTTGAAGAGACGCGCCTTTCCAAAAGAGATTCCAATTGTTGATGAAGCCGACATCCTTCTTCTTGCAGAAACCCTGTAGCCAGTTGTTCAACCCTAGCAGACGACTGTAGTACTCGTTGGATCGTCTGACGAGAGGTAGTGGACCAAACGAAGATCTTTGCCGATGGGGTCCTCTCCTTCGTGTCTCTAATCAGAGCTGCGAAGTCAGCCTTCAGGATTTCTGATTGTCGGTGCCTTATATCGTTTACGCCGGCATGCAAGACGATTGATCCAACTGCCCTCTCCTTGTGTTTCGTAGACTGCTGGCGACGCGTTTCATTACATCTCGGACACGAGCACCGGGAAAACAAGAAACAAACGATTTTGCATTAGGGCATGCGACATTAAGGTTTCTAACGATGGAATCACCTACCACTAATACATCACCAGGTGCTGAAGGCGAAATGGGGACGCGGAGAGGGTCAAACCGGTTCTGAGATAAAATGCTCGCCTGTGCCGATGGAGGTGCTCTGGCCTTGAACCCCCGCCTGCATAGCTGAAATCCACCGAGGTCAGCAGCGCGCCGCTCCTACGAGACGCGGGGTGAGGTCGGCACAACGCTGGGTTGATGTTTCGCCGGTTCCAGATGGCAAGGACGGTTTATCCAACAGCCGGGCCTTCAGATTTCTCAGGTATTTCCGTCGGGACAGGAGTTTCTGAATCTTTTCATCAAGTGCTTGGAGTTCCTCAATTACGATTTCAACGCGAGTTACCCCACTGTCGGCCATTTTCTACTTCGTGCCCTAGGAGAAATGAGAGAGAGAGAGAGGTTAGAGAGAGAGTGTGTTAAAAAAGTTCTTAATGCAAGCAGAGTCTTGCATCGGACGAGACCAAGTGTAGGTATTTTAGACTTACTTTACATTGTTCAGGTACCCATTTCCTTTATCATTCCAACCGTACCCCCATTAACATGTCTATCGAGGTGGTCACCATCGATCAAAGAACTGTCACTTACTGAGTGGTTTCCATGCCCGGAGACAGCACCTGCCTTTTCCATTCTCTTTGTTACATATTGTACGGCCATATCAGGCTCACTCTTGATATCCTGAGGAACTTTGTGTCTTATGTTGATGTCTTATTGAATTACTGGGACAGGTTCAAGGTGTGGACTGATGACGGTACAGGAGATAATTATACTACACAGGGGCACTAGAAGAGTGAAATGCTTAAGCCCTTCACCTATGGTTTTGCATGTGAGTTGATGGCTGCCGTTAAATTGTTCGGTTGTCACTTTCAAGTTTACCGAAATGGCCAAATATTTTACACCTTTCGACAACTGCCAATGCCTCTTAAACATCTTAGATTCACAGGTGACTATTTCAGTAGTGGACACTTTGATGTTTATGAATGTTTAAACTCTCAAAAGCTGGATATGAAGTTATCGATGAAACCGGTTGTATGCTTACAATGCTTGACAGATACCAAATGTCACTTCAACACAAGTCCTGCAAATACTGTCGTAATTGAAACAAACCATGAAACTCAAACCGATTATGACAGCAGCAATCCAAGCTGTGAGATTTGAAACAAGATTACTGTTCACATGGCCAACTGTACGCTGCATGCTCAAGAGTAAGCTCAGCGCACAGCTTGGTCATATTACAACCGGAGGGCCGAACTCACAATGTGGTATACAAAGATATCCTTAACAAATAATTATTGGTATATTTTCCCTCAGTTTAAAAAGGTTTCATTTTCTTCTTAATAAAAATTTTAAGGCAGTATTCGGCCACTAAGCGCGGGTATTTTGCTAGTATTAAATAAAACTCCTCAATGATATACGATATGCTTCCCGCGCGGTGCTTCGCACAGTTAAAAGCTCAAACAGCACGTATTGATATTTGATTGTTTGCTTTTCTCTGTCTCCCTCACTCTCTCTGACATTATCTGCTCCTGACGAGGGGGTGTGAGCAGGGGGGCTGTTTGCACAGTGGCTGTTTGCTTAGAAGATATGGACGCTCCTCTAAAAAATGCTAAAAGACCACCTTCACATTGATCCCTTCCTTGCGGCCGCTTTATCGGTGCTTGCATACTTAAAAGCACAACAGCCCTATTGATTTTTGATTGTTTACTTTTCTCTCTCTCTCTCTCTCTCTCTGACATTCTCTGCTCCTGATGCAGACACTCCTTTGAAGAGAAGATATATTTGCATTCTTTTAATTGTGAGAAAGAACTGTCATCTATGTCTTGTCGTTAAACTTTTGACTAAAGGGTGTTATTTCATGTCTAGAGGGCTCTAATAATGTTAAAAAACATATTTAGAAGGTCGTAAACAGGTTTTCTATGCTCTAACTGTGAAAATATTAGATTTGTAAATAAAGAATCCTACTTCGTGGAAATTCATTTATCTGTCTGGAGCGGATTAACCACGATAAACGAGGGTTTACTATATAACTGTGCGGAGAATATTTATAAACAGTGAGAGAGAGTTTCTAAGGGCTTAAAATATATAAAAATAACCATACAAACATATGGTTTCTACTTCGCAGATTTTCACCTATCGCGGGGGGTTCTGGAACGCAACCCCCGCAATCGAGGAGGGATTACTGTACTGTGTTGCTGCATCCCCCTCTACTACTGGTAAAAATGTGCAGAAAAAGCATTTGATATGGTCGAATGGAACTACCTTTTCACTACATTGGAGAAATTTGGGTTCGGCCTGAAGATTTGTGCATGGATCAAACTACTGTATACCAATCTAGAAGCTTCAGTTTGTATTAACAACATTAATTCAGACTACTTCAAACTAGAATGTGGTACCAGACAAGGATGCCCCTTGTCATCACTGCTGTTTCTAATCGCCATTGAGCCACTGGCAGTTCACTGTTGAAATGCTTATGAGATAGATAGATAGATACTTTATTAATCCCAAGGGGAAATTCACATAAAGGGGATTATCAGATAAGTATATCTATATGCAGATGAAATGGTACTGTATATATCAGACCCACAAAATATTGTGCCTGCAGTCCTAATAGCACTTGCAGAATTTCAAAAGATCTCTGGTCTCAGAATTAATTTGAATAAAAGTGTACTCTTTCCAGTGAATTCTCAGCACACAATATTAGATTGGACATCTTCCCTTTTATCATCGCAGACCAGATTAAATACCTAGGGGTAAATATCACAAGTAAACATAAAGCTCTTTATCAGCAAAATTTTGTCATCTGTATGGAAAAAAAATGAAGCAAGACTTGCATAGATGGTCAAACCTTCATCTCACTTTAGTTGGAAGAATTAACATTATTAAGATGAGTATCCTTCCTAAGCTTCTCTTTCTATTTCAAAACATTCCAAATATACATCAATAAATCATTTAAAGAAAAATTATATTCAACCATAACCTAATTTATTTGGAATTGAAAGCATCCGCGTATCTAAAAGGCGACCCTACAAAGACCTAAGGCATGGCTCTACCTAACTTTCAATTGTATTACTGGGCAGTAAATATACAAGCTATAAAAACCTGGAAACAAATAGATGAACACACACAGACTTGGTCCACAATAGAAATAAAATCCTGCAGTACTTCTTTATATTCCCTGCTTTGTACCTCAATAAATACAAGTCATTGCCAATATACTAATAACCCAATTGTGCTTCACTCACTCAGAATATCGAAAAAATGTAGAAAGTATTTTAAGATAGAGAAGCTATTATCTGTGGCACCTCTGCATGATAACTACCTTTTTCCATCTTCTCAAACGTACGCAGTTTTTAATGTCTGGAAAACATTCAGGTTTAAATCACTTAGAGATCTGTACATAGACAACGTCTTCTCATCCTACAAACAATTACAGTCTAAATTTAACTTTCCAGCAACAGATTTCTTTCACTACCTTCAAATTAGAAACTTTTGGTTAAACAGAACCTGCCCAATTTTCCTCACCTCCGTCCTACTTCTATGCTGGAAAAAATATTGATCAGTCTTGTGGACTTAAACAGCATTTCTCTAATATATACAAACATTTTAAAGTCCCTCCATTTCAAACATCCCAGAGTACAGTGGGTTAGATAGATAGATAGATAGATAGATACTTTATTAATCCCAAGGGGAAATTCACATAATCCAGCAGCAGTTTTTTTCTCTCACTCAACATCTCAGAAAATGAATGGAAGGTAGCAATGCAGAGAATTCACTTGAGCTCCATATGTGCAAAGCATACAATCATTCAACTCAAAATTATATATCGAACACATCTGTCTCGTTTAAAATTGTCCAAAATGTTTCCAGGGTGAGATCCAATCTGCGAACATTGCAATCAAGTTCCAGCCTCACTATGCCACATGTTTTGGGCCTGCACCAAAGTAACATCATTTTGTACAAAAAATTTTTATTGCCTTTCAGACAGCCTTGGTATCACAATTCCTCCTAACCCATTAGTAGTTGTGCTTGGTGGGCTCACAGAGGGGCTGCAAGTGGAGAAGGACAAACTGTGATTGCCTTTACTTCACTTTTGGCATGCAGACTTATCTTGATCAACTGGAAGAATCCAAACTCTCCTCTTTTAAATCAGTGGGTAACTGATGTTATATACTACTTGAAAATGGAATAAATGAAATACTCACTTAGAGGATCTGCGCAAAACTTTTTCAAAACTTGGCAGGATCTAATCTTCAAACATTTATATTGAAGAACAGGATTCTCTCCCCTCTTTTTTATATATTCTATTTATTTATTTAAGCCTGATTAATCAGCACATTGCTCCCTCTTCACAGGAGCTTGCCAAATTTATTATGAACCTAAACTCGATTGACTACCAGTGTGTTGTGCTTCAGCTTTTTCTCACCTTATTGGCTTTTTCATGCTGATTGTATTAAACAAACCTCTGCTAAACTTGAGGAACTTATAATGCTAAACAAAGACTTTCTTCTGGATCCAACTTATGTTTGCCTGGCTATAAAGGAACATATTTCAAGTTTAAATTTTCTTGCATGGCACGCAGAAATATTGACAATCTTTTATAATCCTCTTTTTAAAGTTGAAATTGCACACCCATGTATTTCTGATCCTGCATACAGGCTCAAAATTACACTAATCAGAGCTGAGGTAAATGACCATCTTATGTCTCTCCAGTGCTAAACTCCGCAAGTTCTTAGCACTTTCATTGAGCAGATGTGACTTATAGCCTCCGTGTCCCAACTTAAGCAAATATATAGTGATGATAGATATATAAATATCACTAAACACCACTTAGAAATTAGTGAAGGCTTATTTTATTTTACCTTTTCTGAACTCCCTCTCTGCTAAACCCCCATCTTAAGAATTGGTTGATGTGCTTTTTTTCAGTTTAATTAATTTACCACAACTCTCGCAAAATGGTGCTGCCCTTGTGGAGGCCATTGTTCTAGCTCAGGAAATTTAATTGATTAATTGTCTGTTAATGTGTGTTAAATCTATTTGCAGAAAGAAAAAAATAAAAAGTCCCTAGTCCAGGTGGTACGAAACCAGAGGTATATTTTACATTTCAGCCACAAGTGTCCAGTTTGCTGTTTCAAATAATCAGTCAAGTGATATGTGGCCCTCTGGGATTTTTCAGTGACCAGTGTGTCAGTTTTACTCTGTTTTCTATGTATATTAAAATGTTTCCGCATTGTAATACTTTTCCTCTTTTTCAAATAAAAAAATTAAATTAGGGTTTGTAGCAGTAGGGGGCACTATCACTCCCTTGAACACCCGGGTACCATGTCAAACACCAGGTAAAAGTGCAATAATTCTTTATTATAATAATTATGTGCACTAAGCACCCTCCACTCCACACTATACTCACTAATAAACACAATAATAAATCAATAATCAATCCTCCACTCCCAGACGCGTTGTCCTCCTACCACCCAGCTCAGCTCACTCGTCTGGGTTTCCCATCATCCTTTTATATCTCCTGACCCGGAAGTGAATCCACCATACAGTCCATGAGATTCCCTATCACTTCCGGGTCAGATTCAAAGTCCTTTTTTTTCACCCCGGAAGCACGTCATTCCTACTGCTCATGTGACCAGGACGTACTTCCGGGTTATAGGGTACATAGCACTCCCCAGGCCTCCCTACAGTGACTCCTGGTAGTCCCAATGGTATCCAGCATAGCTGTTTATAAAAACTCCAAGGTCCATGATGCTCTGCTAGAACCCGGGGCATCTCCACGTTGCAGGGAGGGCTCCCTCTGGCGGCCTGGGGGTATTTATTGGCCGGGTTAAATGGCCGACCATGGAATACAGTACTTCTCCCCAATAGCGAAGAACCAGAGTTCAAAGCGGCCAGCCCCACGCGGGACCGATTTCACCAAGACGTTGTATTGTTTGGGCCTCGGCAACATTTTGCATATTCCAGGGAGAACCTAGGTGGAATATTATCTCCTTTCCCCTGTCCCCCTGATGACAATTTCACCATACATGTCCCGGCCTGCAGCATTCGTAACACCGCCGCACTCCCCTTGTTCTTATCCCTCTGTGGGACTAAAAACACTTTGGCATTTCTGGCTCCGCCCCTTTTCCTGCTGAGTAGGAGTCTCCAGTCGTCTCTGCTACTTCAGCTCCGCTTTTTATCTTACCAGGAGACCCCTTTGTCTCACTTGGGATCTTCTTTTTACTCTTGGGCTTGTCTGCAGTTTGAGTCTCTCTATGGGGGAGAGAGAGAGCCCTTTCGCTGTTTGCACGCCCTTTGATTTATTTATAACTGGAGGTAGCATCTTGAGTACCGCATCGCTACAAGTGACAGCACTTTTCAACTGCTCCGGTTTGATCGGCGCTTCCTCCGCTCCTTTTGTCATCACACCACATTCCCTTGTTGGGTTCGCAGTGACTTGGCACCCGCTACTTATTAATCGCAGGCTCGGATCGCACTGCGTCCCTTTATAATGTATGGTACCGGTCACACTCACCTGTACCACCGCATCAATCATGATGGGAGACTCCAGACCAAAACGCTGTAGGTATTCCTGTACCCTTTTCAGCGGCGCTTTGGCCGTCGCTCCAAGCTCCTCGATGATCTTTTGAATCGCCATCAGCGTCTGCAAGAAACTGTGCACGGGCTCGATTAGCTTTTCGAGTACCCGCACTTCCATAAAGTTATTTAATTCGGCCGGAGGCAAGTTAACTTCCGCCTTCTCCTTACCTACCGGCCGGGAGCCAATGAGCACGTCCGCTGACAGCACGTGCTCTGACGGGCTTCGTGGAGGCTCTTGGGAATTGGAGTTTCTAGAGGATCGGTTGGCCGCTACTGGCCGACTGTGATCTGCCTTTTCTAATTTGTCAGCGGACCGTTCAGTCACATCCCGCTCCTCTTTACCTTTATTTAATTCCGGCGCTGCTTCGCTCGCCTCCCCCTTCTCCTTCAGGGAGCTCGGTTCTGCCAAAAAATTACCTCACCAATGGACCGATCCTGACCTTCTCCTTCCCGAGATCCTTCAGGCAAGATCACGTGTCCCGTTCTGGTGAATAGGACGGTCTCTTCCTGGTCAGGTGACGCCGTGTTTTTCTTGTGGCTTACCCGTCCTGCTCCAGGATAGTCCATGTGACTACTGTCGACGAATAGACTCCTAGAATGGCTCGATTTCTTCGTATCGCGGCCATCTTGCCTAGGTGTGAGGCAGGCGTCTGATTCACTGTCTGCTTTCTGCAGGCAGGCCTCTGCAAAATAGGAACAAAAAATCTCTGGCGCTTCGGGCGCTTTTCCAGCACATACCTCTGAACTTAAATGACATGTTCCCAGTCCATTTAGGAAGTCCGGCGTGTCCGATATCCGACAGTGCTCCTGCTATCACGCCGCTCATGCTTGCTCGGCCTTAATCAGCGCCCTGTCTTCCTCACTGCCCGTCAGGTATGTCCACGCCTTTCGGCATCAGTTAGGACCGGAGTCTTTTTTCCTGACTTCTTCCCCATTGCGGACCAAGGTATAGCTTACCAATGCAACGCTGCCTGTAGAGTGTGGCGTTTTTACCTCCATGCTCTCGAGCGTGACTTTCTTAGGGTTTTCTGCCCACACAATTTTTATTAAACAGGTCCTCTGCCAAATCGACGGCCAGAGAATCCTGCCGGCTACGCTAGTGTAGCAGTAGGGGGCACTTTCGCTCCCTTGAACCCTCAGGTACCACATCAAACACCAGGTAAAAGTGCAATAATTCTTAATTATAATAATTATGTGCACTAAGCACCCTCAACTCCACACTATACTCACTAATAAACACAATAAATCAATAATCAATCCTCCACTCCCAGACGCGTTGCCCTCCTACCACCCAGCTCAGCTCACTCGTCTGGGTTTCCCATCATCCTTTTATATCTCCTGACCCGGAAGTGAATCCACCATACAGTCCATGAGATTCCCTATCACTTCCGGGTCAGATTCAAAGTCCTTTTTTTTCACCCCGGAAGCACGTCATTCCTACTGCTCATGTGACCAGGACGTACTTCCGGGTTATAGGGTACATAGCACTCCCCAGGCCTCCCTACAGTGACTCCTGGTAGTCCCAATGGTATCCAGCATAGCTGTTTATAAAAACTCCAAGGTCCATGATGCTCTGCTGGAACCCGGGACATCTCCACGTTGCATGGAGGGCTCCCTCTGGCGGCCTGGGGATATTGGCCTGGATAAATGGCTGGCCATGGACCACAGGTTAAAAAAAACACATTGAGTCTTGAAATATCAAGACTCTTTGTGTTTAATAAAAGTGCATTTCACATGTTTTGCGTGGCACACAAACCTCTCCAATATAATGATAACTGAAGATTATCAATTTTTACCTCAATTAATTATTATTATTACTATTTTTAATACTTTAATGATATTCGAAGATGCCATTTTGGAATCTTATTAAAAATGTGACCAATAATCTTGTTGATTGTTTTATTTTATTTTACTATTTTAACTTCTTGGTTCCTGTAATTGTGCTCTTGTGGTGAGTAATTGTAACACAAATGAAGAATATTAACAAGTTGATTGTCTAGTAACGTGTTACTTAAGGCTTATGATAGCTTATGTTTGTCAAAGTTTGTTCACAAATACAACCAACATTTATTAAATGTTGTAACGTAATGTCAATATTAGTGTAGTGGATTAAAAGCTAAGCTTTTTTTAAACTTTATACAGATATCAAACTTCACTGCTGTTCTGAGTGTGGGAAACTCTTTCCTGACCTAAATAAACTTCAGAGCCACCAAAGACTTCACACAGGGGAGAAACAGTATTGCTGCCATGAATGTGGAAAACAATTCTCTTACAGTAGTAATCTTCAGAAACACATTAAAATGCACACAGGACAGAAGGCATATGGCTGCTCTGAATGTGGCAAAATGTTTTCATGTAGAGACAATCTTGAGTGCCACAAAAGAATTCACAAAGGAGAGAAACCGTATTGCTGCCATGAATGTGGAAAACAATTCTCTTCCCGCAGTAATCTTCAGGCACACGTTAAAACTCACATGGGAGAGAAGCCGTATAGCTGCTCTGCTTGTGGCAAAAAGTTTTCACGGAAAAGCCATCTTCAAAGCCACCAAAGTATTCACACAGGGGAGAAGCCATATTCCTGTGCTGAATGTGGTAAACAGTATTCAGATAGAAGCCATCTTTGGCGCCATAAAAGAATTCACACAGGACAGAAGCCATATTGCTGTTTTGAATGTGGCAACAAGTTTTCACGGAAAAGCAATCTTCAGAGCCACCAAAGAATTCACACAGGGGAGAAGCCATACTGCTGCCCTGAATGTGGAAAACAATTCTCTTGCCATCGTTATCTAAAGAGACATATTAAAACTCACACGGGAGAGAAGCCATATTGCTGTTCCGAATGTGGCAAAAAGTTTTCACGGAGAGGCGATCTTCAGAGCCACCAAATTCTTCACACAGGGGAGAAACCGTATTGCTGCCATGAATGTGGAAAACGATTCTCTTGTCATAGTAATCTTCAGGCACACATTAAAACTCACATAGGAGAGAAGCCGTACTGCTGCTCTGAATGTGACAAAAAGTTTTTACGGAGAAGCCATCTTCAGAGTCACCAAAGAATTCACTCAGAGGCGAAGCCATAGTCCTGTGTTGAATGTTGTAAACAATTCTCTCTCGATAGTTATTTTCAAGGACACTTCAAAACTGGCAAAAAAATTTCACAGAGAAGCTGTCTTGAGAGCCACCAAAGAATTCACACAAGAGAGAAAAAAAAAAATGACAAACTCCCCCATGCAGCTTTCCCACAGATTAACATAGTTACAACATGCTAAGCAGAAGAAGAAGGAATTCAAACAAAACAACAAATTGGGAGAACCACAAGTAAAGTGGTAAGTATGCTGCCCCTCTCCAACAGCCTTATGTGGACACAGAATTTACCCATGTATTGGCTTATGAGGAGCGAACTATGACCTAAAGCTGCATGCCTGATCATAGCTGCACAAAACAGTGGCTTAGATCATAAATAGAAAAAGTATTGCAAAAAATAACCAATAATTGTTGTTCCTGTCAAAGAGAACTAGAAACAGTCAAATGTCTCGTTGCCAGGTGTGAAGTACTGATTGCCGATGGATTATATGCTGCATGACACCACAAAGTGGCCAGGCTCATTCGCTGGAAACTCTCTGCAACAAGTATAACTTACCAACACCAGAAAGACACTGGGACCACACAATGGAAAATGAGGAGGTTCTGGTCATTTGTTGCACAGCAATACTGACTGACTGAAAAATAGAGGCCAGAAATCCAGACGTAATAATCAAAGAAAGCCAGTATCAGTTCCTAGTAAGTACTCAGTCCTAAGAATGGAGAGGCAAAAAATTAGCAAATACCAAGAAATGTCATCTGAGATATGCCAAAGAAAATGTGGGACCAAAAAAAAAAGTTCCTATCGTTCTGGGATCAACAGGACTAATTAAAAAAACTTTCAATCGCATCTTGACAAATTACAGTAACTCCTTATAACCTGCAGAAAGAAGCCTTATTAGGAACAATGCAGGTTCTACACTGAGCCGTCGTGGCTTGAGGTTTGTAAGTAGGGGACTATCTGTCGTAGTATTTTAAAGTCAATTCTAAATGACATGAGTAACCAAAGTAACGACGCTAAAACTGGTGAAATGTGCACAGATTTTCTTTTTCTAGTTAAGATTCTTGCTGCTGCATTCTGCACTAACTGTAACTGATTGATGTCTGTCTTAGGAGTACATTACAGTAATCTATCTGACTGAAAATAAATGCGTGGCTCATTTTTCAGCATCTTGTTAAGGTTTAAGAGCCCTAACGTTAGCTGTGTTCCTTAAGAGGATAAAGCAGTCCTGGTAATCTGATTAATATGTGATTGAAAGTTTAGGTCAGAGTCAGTGATTACCCCTAAATTCTTTACCTCCTTCATTGTTAAGTCTATGGGATTGAGTTTATTTTTAATGCCCTCACCATGTCCAGTTTTGCCAAAAACTAAAATTTCTGTTTTCTCCCTATTTAGATTGAGAAAGTTACTACTCACCCATTCATACAAATAAAACACAGGATCACAAAAGAATTTACACAGGAGAAGGCGTATTACTGCTGTCAATGTGGCAAACGGTTTTCACAAAGAAGCATCCTTTTGAGTCACAAAAGAATTCAAACAGGGAGAAGCAGTTTCTCTGTAGTAAATGTGGCAAACACTTTTCAGAATCAGAATCACATTTATTGGCCAAGTGTGCACACATACAAGGAATTTCACTCCGGTTTTGATGATTCTCCAAGTGTAAGTTACATAATCGACATGCACAAAACATTTAAATCACACACCTGAGAGAAGAAAAAAAAAGAGCAAGACAGAGAATATTTATATATATATATATATATATATATATATATATATATATATATATATATATATATATGCATACAAAGTCCTTAGTGCAAGATATACTGAAATAAACACTGAAACACAAGTATTAATCAAATCAATCAAACCAAATATCCTTTTATTGTCAATTCACTATATGTGCAGAACATACAGGAGAATCGACATACTGTTTCTCTCTCAATTCCATAGTACAATAAAATATAAAAAGTATAAAGTATAACATATAAGATAAATAACATTAGAACTTGTAAGTAGACCAGTGTACAATGTGCAATAGTCATTAGTGCAAAAGCGACTTGCAGTAAGAAGTGAGAAGGTGCATTATAGAGTAGCTTGTGAGATGTACAAAAAGACAGAAAGTTAGCAGCAGATGTAATATTGAGTCATTATATAAAACCAGCTGAGGTAGGGTACTTGGGGGGCAGGGGGCAAGGGGGGAAGGTAGTGGACAGAGTCCAGCATCCTGACAGCTTGGTGGATGAAGCTGTTAGACAGTCTTGTGAAGCGGGCCCGGAGGCTCCGGTAATTTTTCCCTGAGGGGAGGAGGCTAAAAAGCGAGTGAAAGGGGTGGGAGGAGTCACCAGCTATGCTGATGGCTCTACGGGTGAGACGGGTGTGGAAAATGACCTTGAGGGAGGGCAGTGGGGCACCAAAGATCTTACTGGCCGCATCCACTGTGCGTTCCAGGGACTTCCTACAGGAGGCAGTGCAGCTTCCATACCACACAGAGATGCAGTTAGTGAGGATGCTCTCGATTGTGCCCCGGTAGAAAGAGCACATGATGGGGGAGGGGGTGGAACTTGTGCTCTCCTCAGTTTGCATAGAAAGTAGAGGTGGGTTTGAGTTTTCTTGGCCAGTGATGTGGTGTTATCTGACCAGGAGAGGGTCCTCTGAGATGTACATCCCCATGAACTTGGTGCTACTCTCCCTTTCCACAGCTACACCATCGATGGTCAGTGGGGGTTGGGGTGCTGTGAATGACCTCTCCTGAAATCCACCACAATCTCTTTGGTCTTTCCCACATTCAGGAAGAGATTGTAGTCTTTACACCACTGGACCAGTTGGCTCACCTCGTTTCAATTGTTGGTTTTGTCATTGTTGGTGATGAGGCTGACCACGGTTGTATCGTCCGCAAACTTGACAATGTGATTGGAACTGTAGACTGGTACACAGTCGTGGATCAGCAGAGTGAAGAGCAACGGGCTGAGCACACACCCTTGTGGGGCCCCTGTGCTCAACGTGATGGTCTTAGAGGCGTTATTGCCGACTCGCACATCTTGTGGCCTCCCTGTAAGAATGTCCAACACCCAGTTGCAGAGAGAGGTCTTGAGTCCCAAACGGCTGAGTTTTTGTATTAGCTGCTGGGGAATGATTGTCTTGAATGCTGAACTAAAATCTAAGAACAACATTCGCACATAGGAGTTCTTTAAGTCCAGGTGGGTGAGGGCTGGATGGAGGGCAGCAGAAATGGCATCCTCTATGGACCTGTTTGACCTACATGCAAACTGAAACGGGTCATGGGAGGGGGAAAGAATGGACTTAATGTTCTGCATAACCAGCCGCTCAAAGCATTTCATGATGGTGAAAATCGGTGCTACCTTGGGAGGCCTGGGGGGTAGAGTTCCCAGCCTTAATAAGCCGAATTAACCATTTGTGAGCTTGATGGCCATTGTGGAAATTAAAAAAAAAAATCTTAAATCTGCTTGTTTTGGTGTATATTAATCTATAATGTCTGGCCAATGGAAGAAGTTCAAAATGGTTGTGGCCTGGATGTGAGAGACAGGTGATAATTTTTCCTGCCTGTTTCATGACTCTGGAGTCACTCAGGTCCTGTAAAGACGTTCTCTTCAAATCCACCAAAGAGTACACACAGGGGTGAAGCCATACTGCTGCTCTGAATGTGAAAACAATTCTCTCACCGTTGTACTCTTCAGACACACATTACAACTCACAAAGGAGAGAGAAGCTGTATTGCTGTTCTGAATGTGATAAAAAGTTGTCACGTAGAGACCATTTTGAGTGCCATAAAAGAATTCACACAAAAGAGTAGTGTTTGGATTAGGCAAATACGCCAAAGTAGCCTTCATTAATGGAAAATTGATCTCAACTTTGCTGAAGATTATCCAGTAAGAGAACTTGACCAAGAGGAGACTTGAGAAATACTTGGGAATTGGTGAGGGTGCAGACATAAACCATAAAAAGCAGAAACTGAAGATCAGCAGTGAATACACAAGAAGGGTAAAAATGATCTGTAGAAGTTCATTGAGAGTGAGAAACAAAATGCCACCAGTTAATCATCTAGTAAAACACATCATCTCATACAGCTTTGGGGTCATAGAGTGGCCACAGAAAGACATCAACAGGTGTGAACAAAAGCTGAAATGATCCCAGTGTTCTTTGGGTCGGCAGGGCTTGTTAGAAAGAGCATTTAAACAGATTTACTCATCCTACCCTTCAAAGTTACACCCTATGACCTCCAAAAATGGGCACTGTTAGGAACAATGCAGGTTTTGTACAGAACCCTAACCGTGAACCTAAAAGAATAAAGACAGGACACAGAGGATACCATGACATTAAGAGTGAAGCTCACGATAATAATGGAGAAATCAACCCAAGAGAACAGTCATATTGTTGTGAATGTGGGAAACAATTTTATCACAAGAGTCATCTTCAGGACTACAAACAGGAGAGAAGAAACACAATCTGAGATTAACCAAATGCGGAATAACACCTCTGAGACTGTACCAGTGCTGGGATCAACAGGCCTTGTCAAAAAATAAAAAATTCCAGGCCCATCTGGATGTGTTACCAGTTACCATGAACTGAATTTGACACAACAGCTGATGCAGCAGTTTGAGGGTTCCTCCTGTTTCTGTTTGTCTTTTAGCCCTTTGGACTCATTGCAGCTCATGAAAAAAGAGTAAAGTAACAAGGAATTTGAATGGCAGTGTTGGGTGAAAGCTACATGAATAAGTGATGAGTAGAGACAATGAATATGTGGGCAAAATAGTGATGGGCATGACAAAGAGGAAGAGGGGGAGGCTGAAGTGGATAAGGGAAAGGAAGATCTGAAGGGTCTAACAGGGTAAGGAGTGTAGGACTGACTGACCTGTATGGAGAGGGTCCATCAGACACACACTGACCCCACAGAGAAATGGGGAGTGATGAAGAGGAAGAAGTAATTTTGGGTAAAGGATATACCAGTCCCCCAATATTCGGCAAAATTATTTGGATCAGGCCTGCAGCTACTGACTGCTGAATATTTCTTATAATAATGGGGGCCTGCAAAATACTAACCTGACAACAACAGGACACCTTAATTATAATAGATGGTTAAACATGGCAACAGCATTGAGACCACAACACACTTGTGCAAAATTCACAAGGGCAAGATGAGCACAATGTAACATTAACTATCAATAAAATATAAATTCTGATGTGACAAAAGTTCAATCCGTGACCTGATACACACCAGTTAAAAGTAACATGAGAGATCGAGAAGCCCCCCAGACAGAAAACACAGTTGAACTCCTACCATGTCTTCCACAGCAACCCAATCCCTGAGGATAATCCTTCCTAATTTATCTTTCCACAAAGGGTTTAAACAGTCCACCTTGGGACGGTGGAGCACAGGTCTCCCCCCGGTAAGTGGTACCTTTCTGGCGTATTTACACGATGTCGAGTACACCAGTTCTTAGTTAGGCACAAGTGTGCTCACCTCCCATTACACCACTGAAAACAAGAACAGAAGACATCTACCAAACGAGAGGAGATCCTCAAGTTTTGTTTGTTTAGCTAATTTGTCTCAAAATGTCAAGCAGATCCTTCATAAAGGTTCTTAAGGTTTCTATCTCAACTCCATTACTCAACAGCTCAAACTCAATGACTCAAAATGCACTTCCTCTTAATTTTCACCGGCTTCCTTGAGTATGTGATTCACCGTTAAGTTCAATAAATTCTTCTCAATCTACTTTATTAATGCATTTGAGGATTTTAAACACCTGGAGGAGGTCCCTCCCCAGTCTCCACTGCTTGAGACTTAACAGTTTTAATTCCCTGAGAAGGGATGCAAAACCCAGTGTGTTTCTTTGTGCCAGTCCCAAGCCCAGTTAAATGCGAAGGGTTATGTCTGGAAAGACATCCGGTGTACAATTTTGCCAAATTAACACATGGAGAACAATACAGATTTCCATACCGGATTGGTCAAGGCCCAGATTAACAACGGCCACCCAACAGGGTGCGGCAGAAATTGAGCTGCTGTTGGCCAAAGATGGAGAAGAAGAGGAGGGAGACGTGTCCAGAGGTGAGAGGCGAGGAAGAAGGTGAGGAGAGTGGAATTGTGGGTAGGTACATTGAATGTTGGCAGTATGACTGGTAAGGGGAGAGAGTTAGCAGATATGATGGAGAGAAGGAAGGTTGATATATTGTGTGTGCAGGAGACTAAATGGAAAGGGAGTAAGGCCAGGTGGATCAGAGGTGGATTCAAATTGTTCTATCATGGTGTGGATGGGAGGAGAGATGGGTCAGAGTTATTCTGAAGGAACAGCATGTGAAGAGTGTTTTGGAGGTGAAAAGAGTGTCAGGCAGAGTGATGATGATGAAGCTCGAAATTGGAGGTGTGATGATGAATGTTGTTAGTGCATATGCCCCGCAAGTTGGGTGTGCGATGGATGAGAAAGAAGATTTCTGGAGTGAGTTGGATGAAGCAATAGAAGGATAGACAGAACAGAAAAGGAGGTGGGGTTGCTGTTTATGCCAAACAGGGTTTAAATGTAAGTCATCTTCAGTTGGCTGATGAGCCCCATCTTAGTGAGGACATGTGGCTTCGCCTGGAAAATATTAGGGAAAAAGGTCTTATTTTAGGAGTGTGTTATAGACCACCCAATTCAGACAGTAATTTCAACACACATCTTTTTAGTAATATCAAAAAGGCAAGTTTACAGGGGGATATTATAGTCATGGGGGACTTTAATTATCCAAATATTAACTGGGATAACCTTACACAGATGGAGGTGCACAAGAGCAGGAGTTTTTAGAAGTAATCAGCGACTGTTTTTTTAACACAGCATGTTAAAGCACCAACAAGGGGTGAAGCCTGTCTGGATTTAGTATTCTGTAATAATCAGGATAGAATTGAGGGTGTAGAGGTGATTGAACCACTAGGGTCAAGTGACCATAATGTAATACAATTCTCAGTATTTTGTAAGAGTGCAAATGCAGAGACTAAAATTGTTAAGATGAACTTTGGTAGGGCTAATTTTGAGCAGATGCGACAAAGTCTAAGTAGGATAGACTGGGATAAGCTTTTAAATGTGGAGACAGTCGAGGAGCAGTGGAACAGGTTTAAAAATGTTTTACATGTAATGCAGGACAGATACATACCTAAATTTGGAATTAATACGAAACTAAAAAAACTCCACGATGGATTAATAAAGATTTAAAAAAGAAGTTGCAAAGGAAAAAACTGCTGTATAAGGCATATAAGACTAATGACTGCAAAGAGAATCGAAGCGTATGAGAAAATGAGGGCAACCATTTAGAAGGATATCAAAGAGGCTAAAAGACAGTTGGAGAGGAATAGAGCAGATAAGGCGAAAGAAGACCCCAAGAGATTCTTTCAGTATTTTAATAGTAAAAGAACAGTTAAGGAGGAGGTCAAGTTCATCAGGAATAGTAAAGGGGAATTAAAAGATACAGACAATGAAATAGCAGATGCCCTAAACTTACATTTTTCTGAGGTGTTTACAAGTGAGCAAGTGGATAACCTGCCAGAGGTAAACACAACTACTAAGGAGGTACTGAGGGATTTGGAAATTGTAGAGGGAGAAGTGCTGCTCAGATTAAATAAGATGAAATCAAACAAATCACCAGGCCCAGATAATATTTATCCTCGTGTTCTTAAGGAGGCTAGTGAGTACATATATAAACCCTTGACACATATTTTTAGGAAGTCACTGTGCACTGAGAGATTCCAAAGGACTGGAAAATGGCAAATATCATCCCATTATATAAAAAGGGTGACAGGGCAGATCCAAGCAACTATAGGCCAGTAAGCGTAACATGCATCACAGGAAAATTAATGGAAGGAATTATTAAGGATAAGATTGAGCAACACATGGCAAGGACAGGAGTTATTCTGAACAGTCAGCATGGGTTCAGAAGAGGGAGGTCGTGTTTTACTAACATGTTGGAATTCTATGAGGAGGCAACAAAGGATACGATCAAAGTGGAGCTTATGATATTATTTATCTGGACTTTCAGAAAGCATTTGATAAGGTGCCACATGAGAGGTTGGGCATCAAGTTAAAAGAAGTGGGAGTTCAGGGTGATGTTTTTAGATGGGTGCAGAATTGGCTCAAACACAGGAAGCAGAGGGTGATGGTGCGAGGAACCTCATCAGAACTGGCCGATGTTAAGAGTGGTGACCACAGGGGTCAGTGCTAGGGCCGCTGCTATTTTTAATATATATAAATGATTTAGATAGGAATATACTGTAAGTAACAAGCTGGTTAAGTTTGCAGATGATACCAAGATAGGTGGATTAGCAGATAATTTGGAATCCGTTATATCATTACAGAAGGACTTGGATAGCATACAGGCTTGGGCAGATTTGTGGCAGATGAAATTTAATGTCAGTAAATGTAAAGTATTACACATAGGAAGTAAAAATATTAGGTTTGAATACACAATGGGCGGTCGGAAAATCGAGAGTACACCTTATGAGAAGGATTTAGGAGTCATAGTCCAAGCTATCAACTTCCAAACAGTGTTCAGAAGCCATTAAGAAGGCTAACAGAATGTTAGGTTATATAGCACGATCTGTGGAGTACAAGTCCAAGGAGGTTATGCTCAACCTTTATAATGCACTGGTGAGGCCTCATCTTGAGTACTGTGTGCAGTTTTGGTCTCCAGGCTACAAAAAGGACATAGCAGCACTAGAAAAGGTCCAGAGAAGAGCGACTAGGCTGATTCCAGGGCTACAGGGGTTGAATTATGAGGAAAGATTAAAAGAGCTGAGCCTTTACAGTTTAAGCAAAAGAAGATTAAGAGGTGACCTGATTGAAGTGTTTAAAATTATGAAGGGAATTAGTACAGTGGATCGAGACTTGTATTTTAAAATGAGCTCATCAAGAACACAGGGACACAGTTGGAAACTTGTTAAGGGTAAATTTTGCACAAACATTAGGAAGTTTTTCTTTACACAAAGAACGATAGACACTTGGAATAAGCTACCAAGTAGTGTGGTAGACAGTAAGACGTTAGGGACTTTCAAAACTCGACTTGATGTTTTCTTGGAGGAAACAAGTGGATAGGACTGGCGAGCTTTGTTGGGCTGAATGGCCTGTTCTCGTCTAGATTGTTCTAATAATAATCATTCTAATAATAAGCGGTGGACAAAAATGGACAGAGAGAGAGAGAGAGAGAGGTGAGTGGAGGTTTTGTATCTTCATTGAGTCTAAATTACCACAAAGAGCTCCAGTAGACTTTTGAAGGATTCCAAGAATTGTTTTCAGACTTTGATGATTGAGACTTTGATCAAATATTCCTTCTTTAAAAATTACGATAATATGCTAATGCTAATAAAGATTTTTATCCACTTTATTTATTTATTCAACTATCATACCAGCATATTGATTTTTATATTGTTTGCAGTTACAGTATTTTTTTAAACTTGTTTCCATTTAGCTACCAATACAGAGGCCCACTTTAGAGAAGATTTGCTAAGTTACATACTGTGACTGGCAAACATTTAAAGGAAAATAAATCATTCTTAGCAAAACAAGCAATTAGGGAAAATAAAGGTGAAATAAAATGTACACTGTTATTACTGTTATTCATAAAGAGAAATGTTGTGATAATGTTTTATACATTTAAGAAAAACAAATGTCATACTCTTGTGCATTTTGTGTTTGAATAGGTGAGACTATTGAGTTATGCTTACTACAGGCAAACAATCACATACGTTTACTTAAATTAAACATTTGTGTTGATGAAATATAAAAAATTTGTGAACATTTAAATTGTGAAAATTAGTTGCTTCAAATAAAAAAAAGTAAACAATTCCAAAAAGATTTTTCATCAAATAAATTCATATTACATTTTTATGTTCACTTCAACATTCACGTTAAATTTACTTGAGATACAATTGTAAGATTTAGTTAGAATTCGTGTTAGCTGAAAGAGCATTAAAAGGTGAATTCAATTGACTGGCATCATTTGTTTAAGTTTATCCAACAAGTTTTTTGTTTCTTCACTGTCAAGTTTGGGTTTAACTTTTCGAATTCATGCAAAGCCCGTCCCATATGAAGCCGATGACGCCCCCGTCCGTTCCTTCAGTCGATGTTTAGCACGCCTGCGGTCGCCCATCTCCCCATCCTCCTGCCGGACATCCAAGCACGTGACATGTCCTTGTCATCCAATCGCCAACTGACTGAGATAAACAACTGGGCGATGACACAACTGGGGTCTTGTTCAAAAAGCCACTTGGTTCTTTGACAGTAGAAAGCGGACGCTCAAAAAGCGGATGCCAACAGTGTTTTGGTGGACATTTGTTGTTTACTTTCGTATCTCATTGTTTGACTTTTGCTCTTAACCCGTTCTATTTGCATGTCATGGGTTTGATTCAATTGTTCAGGGAAATTCCCGATAAACAACATGCTGTTCGGTTCCTGCTGAGTAAAAGCATTCTACACGTTTCAAGATTTTTGTAATCAAGGGCACAAAATGAGTTTGACACTTAATGTAAGGAGGAGAAATGGCGATGTCATAAAAGATCCTGTCGCATTTCCATATATCTAAGAAAGGATACATGGTTGGAGTTCAGCAAAATTAATTTGAAGACTGTTGTGTATTTCCCGCACAGTTGGAGTAGGCAGTACAGTATACTACATTCAAGCTCTGTAACGAAGAGTTTGGAATTGGCAGTGCGACAGTAAATGACTGGAAAATTTTTATTTGAGAAGTTTGTGCGCATTCCTTACTACAGAATCCAAAACTTCTAGGCGGAGATGGTTTAGCAGCAGAAATTGACGAAAGTGTCATTTTAACGAAGTCTAATATAAGCAGAATGTATCCAGAACAATGGGTTTCCCAGAGACCAGGGAGTGTTTTATATACGCACTGCCTGATAGAACAGCATGTACGTTATTGAATGTTATTAAAGAAATGTATCCGTCCAGGGACGTTAATATCTGACTGTTGGGCAAGTTATGACAGAATTCCTCATCTTGAAGGCTACAATTCCATGCATTTGACTGTAAATCACTCTGAGAATTTGCGAGATCCAGTTACTGGGCGCATACTAATACTGTCCAAGGACTGTGCGCCCTTGCAAAATGAAGAAACAGGGTAGAATTTGCTCCAATAAGTACTAAAATATAGAGAATTCCAACAAAAAGAAAGGAGACGAGCGGGTGCGCGTGCACATCACCGACGGGCGTGACTACGTGAGCAACGGCGCATGCGTGAAAACAAAAGTTTTCGAGTTGCGAAGTAACGCTGACTTTTCACCCTTAGCTAATACTAACAAATAAAAAAGAACCATCCACTTTGCCAAAAATTACATTTTTGTAATCAGATTGCTTTTGCAGCGACGCGAACCACGTCATGTTTAAGGTTGTTCTTTATTTTCATGAAGGTTACATCTCAACTTTGATTTGTTTTCGTGTACACTAAGTAACAGATCAACAGCTGCCTCGCGCTTCTCTGCAAATTCCAACTGAAACTTTACAACTGACGGGGCTTCACGGGAAACCGCAGCCACCAGGACGGGGTCCGCAGGCGCGTGCACGCAGCACCACCAACGGCCTGGCAAGAGAGGCACACAGCTTGGGGGTCAGTCTGGGGGACTTGCCACGCACATTCTGTCACTAGAGAAGCTCCGAAGCCAAGGAAGGCGGCGCAGATTAAAGAAACCCCGAGCTGCAGCGAACTTCCATCTTTAAGAAAGCCGGCATCGCACCGAGCCGCAGATGTGCAGCAATCAGGCGGACAATCACGGAGTAGAAACGAGCAGCAGGAGCGCGGAGTGTGCGGGCATTAAAAAAGCAGAGCGGGAACATCGATGAGGGTCTCTGACGACTGCCTGACCAGCCCTCTCTTCTTCTTCTCCTAAATGGCGCGAGTACGTAGCCTACTTGTGCCGTGTGGCTCAATCCGGGTCTTCCATTTGAATGACCAGCATGTGGCCCTGTTGATGGTCTCTGTCTCTGATCACGGGGGTCACAAATCAGCCTGACGGATTTAAAGATCTGAACGGCTCGAATCAGCGCTGCTCTCAGGGGGCTTCATTCTCACCCTCGACCTCTCTCCTAGTACTAACAGTAAATAAATAAATAAAAATAGAACCATAAATATTGTGGAGAACAATCATATATCAATACATACATATCTAACTATTTAGTAAATCTATGTTGGGCAGCTGGAGCCAGTTTCAGCAGTAATCGAGCACAGAGCAGGAACAACACCTGGACACAAACACATTTACACACAAGCCACTTTAACAGCGCCAATTCACCAATCCTGAATATCTTTAGAGTGTGCAAGAAAACTGATCCATCCATCCATCCATATGTCATCCAAAACATGTTTAGAGAGACACAGAAAGAGAGATAGTGTGACCACAAGGGGGCGCCGTTAAGCACCAAGTCCCAGGTACAATCAGACCTGACAAGTTCCAAGTTCAAATATCAATTCATTTATTAATAACACACCACCTTTTCTGCACAGCCAGATAAACATAAATACACGTAATGCTCAGCTCTGTTTCCTCTCCTTCTGCTCCTCCATGTGAGCGTTGTCTGACTCGGACTCCCTGACTGAGGTGAGGCGGCTTCTTTTATGGTGGACTCAGGAGTACTTCCAGTGTCACAGCATTGTAAAGTGGAAGCACTTCTGGGTCATGGGGCAGCTCTCCAAAAAAGGGAGGTCATCAGCCAGCAGCACCCTCTGGTGGTACCCAGGGACCTCAATAGGGCTGCTTTTCAGGACTACAGCTCTCATGCAACCCTGCTGGGATCCAATCTGGGACCTTGACAGAGAAGCACTGCCACCTATTGTTCTGGAGGATAAATTGATTTTGGTAGATGAATTCCCCCAGTGCATCCCTTAGTCTTGGCCCCAGACTGGGATTAGAATTAGACATCATTCGGAGTGGGATATACCTCCATCCATGCTGTCCCTCTGTTATGGTCTCCTAGCCAGGTAAGATTTTGTTCTTCGTTGCAGTCAAGAAGCCTGTTCTTCCATTTTGGTTTCTACAACATATAAATAGAGTGATAGATGTGATAAGCACTATGTAATAGATAGATAGATAGATAACTGAAAAATATTCCTGCTCAACACACACCTGATAGCCTTGGTTTCAAATGTGCCATCATTAGTGCCAGCTCCTGTGCAGTCTGTGCCATCTCCACTGTAGCCACAGTTCCAGCCACGGTTTATTCCACCACCACAGTCTTCATTGCCCAGTGTAATTCCACATCATCATTACCAAAGGCAGCCTCCTCCACACATCTCTATCCTCACTGATTCTCATGGGTCTGGATTAATGGAAATGGCCATGGCATCGTCATATGGAATATGATAACCAAAGTGACCTTAAGAAGGATTTGGACTATGTCCTCGCCACTTACTCTCATTTAAATGAGGACTATAAGTATCAAGTCTTGCGGGATCATCTAAAGCTGCCAGTGATTAGCAGGTAGCTAAAGGGTACCAGAATACCCCAATCCCATACACCAGTGCTAGGCAGGCTTGGAGCAGATGTATGGCCAACTAAGACAGTTTGTTCAACGTCACTTGAATTTAATTTTGAATATGCCAGCTCTACAGCCAGGTGATGCTCGAGGACAGCATTTCTCAACCTTTAAGTATTTGCGACCCAAGTTTTCATAAGTTTTAATCGCGCCCCCTACTGTTTTTTTGAAACCTTAATAAAATTTATTCCTATATTTTTTGCTGCTGATACTCCACTACACGTTTAAAATTTCCCTATGAATAGCAAAATTACACCAGACATGGCAACATTTGTGTCCCACAGTTTGAGAACCGCTGCACTAGGATTAAAAACTCTACTGCTGCTGTTAACATTTTGGTGGGCCTGCTTAACTCTATGGATGGTCCCTTTAGATCTGAACTGCACTGTGGGTCTCATGTAGAAACATTGATGGATAAACTGCCAGTTAACTATGGGGACACATTTGGAGATCACGGTCTCAACAAGCTCATTATTAGGAGTGGCAGTGCCAGAACTTCCACACTACCAGATCTAGATGAGCAGCTTGACCAGTAAACTCACATATCCAGGTGTACATCAGAGGCCAGCAATGGGGGACGCTACCCATGAGAGCAGAAGCCTTTCAACTTTACAAAGACGAGGACATGAACAGGTCTTACAGGACATGAGCAGCACACACCTTCTACTGCAATATCTGGTGCTTCATCCATAGACACCAAAGCTTCAATTACAGCTAAAAAGCAGGATCTCTCTAAGTCATACTGTCCACATTGCAATAATCATGAACACCACCTCAGTGCCACCTCAGACACACATGTTAGATGAAGGAGCTGAAAGGACACAAATATTGTCAATAGCTGCCAAGAATCTTGGGCTGGAAGGAGCCGAGGAGATCCTGTCACCGAGAACAGTAAGACATGATAGTGTCCATCTGTCTCATGTGAGATATCTGCACAAGCAAACCCTTGAGTGAGATATTCTATCTGAACAGCTTTCACTGCCAATGGATTGAACCCAGCTGAGCCATCTTGCCCTGGTGAAGCATTGAAGACGAAGTTTAAGCACTTAAGAGACAAGCCGACCGGGGGATTCAGTCGAGTTCAAGATTACCGACAACTGATTACCGCTGCTGCTCCTCTGCTACTCCATACTTGTTTGAGATTTCTGTTCAGCATTTGATTGCACAACCAATGATTGTGTGTTACTGAAGTTTTCTGTCTCCTTTATTCATTAACATGTTTAGTGCACTTTAAGTTTATAACCCACACTTTAACGTTTAAAAACATGTTGTTCTCGTAAATGCGCCATCACGACCCCGCTTCAGTTTAGGAATGAGCTGGTTGTTAATATTAATCACTGAAGGGCAATACGTTGCACTTTATTTGCTCTCGCTGCGCTACTGCCTCGCAGTTAGGAGACCCGAGTTCTCTTCCCAGGTCCTACCTGCATGGAGTTTGCATGTTCTCCCCGTGTCTGCGTGGGTTTCATCCGGGTACTTCGATTTCCTCCCACAGTCCAAAGACATGCAGGTTAGGTACATTGGCGATCCTAAATTGTCCCCAGTGTCTGCTTGGTATGTGGGTGTGTGTAAATAATAATAATTCTTTGCATTCATATAGCGCTTTTCTCAATTGCAAGTTAAAGGCCTTGCTCAAGGGCCCAACAGAGCAGAGTCCCCTTTGGCATTTATGGGATTCGAACCGGCAAACTTCCGATTACCACTGCAGATCCCTAGCCTTAGAGCCACCATTTCGCTTTGTGTGTTCTCTGCCTTGCGCCCTGAGTTGGCTGGGTTTGGCTCCAGCAGACCCCCGTGACCCAGTAGTTAGGATATAGCAGGTTAGATAATGGATGGATGGATACATTTCCCTTTTAGTAGACGAAACCCGTCCTGAGCCTCACGCAGTGCCCGCATTTAGAAATTGTTGAAGTAACAGTGCCATCTACTGGTTATTTAAACAATCAGCAGTTTGGGTTTTAAAGAACTGAAAATGTGGCTGTAATTCGTCTGCCTGGGTAATCTATAACGGATCAGTGTTGCCATTTTGATCGTTTATGTTTGTATGCGAAGCTCATTGGTAATTGTGTACTTAATGTAGTTCTTAATGTTAGTTTCTTTCTTTGTTTCTGTTTAGATACCACACGCACACATAAACACACACACAAACACATTTATGTATTATTTTTGCTGCAGAGTCCGTATTGGTGTTCACACTACTCTCTGGTGTGGCTGTTGCTCTTTCTATCTGAAGAGTTTGGACAGCTGGGGTTTGATCAGCCCAGTAACGTCTAGCGGTCCCTCACAGCAGGAGTCTATGAATATACAGACGCATGTTTAGCATACAGCTGATGACGTTTTATTCTAATATAAATAAGGCCATATATGGACATCCTGTATTAAGTTACACAGAGAGATACCTGATACTTCAAGTCCGGAGTGACACTGAGGGGCTGCATGCTTGAATGAACTCATCCTACTTACAGCAGTCAGACAAAAAGAAATATAACTGAAAAAGATAATAGAAAAAAAAAAGTTATATTAAGGTTTTCTGCTGCAGCCGCCACTACCCGCTGTGAAAACATAATTTCTATTCTTGCAAATGCGTCCCCTCTTTGAAGGCAACTCAGCTTGCACCCTTTAGTTTTTGGTGACCCAACATCACAATTTTTAAATGCTTTAACGTTTCTTTAAATTAAAAAAAAAAAAAAAATAGTTCAAAAAAGGGTCACAGTCAGGAATCAAACTTTGCACCCCTAAAGTATCAGGTCCATCTCCCATAGCAGTGAGCCTCCAAAGCCAAACTGACCAATCAGTTTACTCAGAGGGACCTCACACTCGCAGACAGACAGACAGACAGACAGAAGCTTTTTATTATCTTTGCTATTAGCTAAAGAAGCGACCTTGATGGATTTAATTATCTATTCTCGTTTGGTAAATGTCTTCTATTCCTGTGACTCAATCTGACATTCCTCAGGTACCACACTCTGTGGTTTGCTGCCCTCCTCTTCATGTTGGGGTATCTCTGGGCACAAGACACTCTCATTCATGTCTGGCCCTGGTACTACAGCCTGTTTGTGGTCTTCTGCTTCATGCAGGGGGGTGTCTGGACATAACACACCGTTATACGTTTCACATCTGGTTCTGGTCTTATTGGAGACCATGAAGACGTTGATGATGTGCCAACCTCTGGATTACTGTGGAGCACAGCAGCCCACTCACCTTTCTGCAGTAAGACACTGTCCTTCACGCCGTAGGGGCAGCCACTCCAAGTAATCATCCTTGTGAAGTTCACCGCCCCTCTTCAAAAAGTGGTGACATCAGAGGACTGGGGTTGCTGCTGTCACACAGGAGCTCAGCATGTCTCCCAGCTTCTTACCTTAGGGACGTGATGTCGTCCTCTGCTCTGTGTGACCTGTGAAGTGTCATTTCTTGCTTTCCTTTCATTGACTACTGGACCCCCGTTACCTCGGACTGCTCCATTTTAATGAAGTCACCGTTCTGTAACATAATGTCAATCCTTTTCATCACTTTCAGGATGTGTCAGGCAGGCAGGTCATTCTTTCAAACCTGAGCTCCACCACATTGCCACCGCAGTAACTTCATCAGCTCTTCTTCCTCAGTCCACAACTGAGTTGAGATCTCACAAAGCTGCCGCACAGCCTGTCCATTAAGTGCCAGGACCAGATGGACTGCCAACTCTCCCAGGACCATTGCTTTAGTTGTGTCACCACCTCAAATGTCACCTGATAAGCCTCCCATGTGAAGAAAATGAAAGGTTCACAGTAAAAGATACTTCAGGAAGTTTAAAAATGAATATCGAACATAACAGGAATGAGGGTGACAACTGGGAGACATTTTTTTTTACAAATAAAACTTAAAGAAGCCAAAAGTTACCCTGAAAGCCACAATTGTTCTTTACAGCTCCTCACTTGACTACGTGTGGCACAGTAAATGTGACGAGTTGCTGCCATCTCATTTATCAGCCGAAGTGCCCTGCGATTCTAAAGCGAGCAGCTGCAGGTTCAATTCAGGCAGTTCATGGTGAGCATGGGCAGCAGGCGGGCACAGCATTAGCTTAATGTTTAGATTGGCACTGCCACATTATCCAGATGATGAGATGACAGGAAATGTGAGGGGGTTCAGTGTAACAGTAGATGGTGATGGACCCAGACACACACACACACACACACACACACACACACAGACTGATGTTCTTGTCTAAACTAACACTCTGTCCACCAGGTTTTAATGAATTAACTTGGCGACTCCACACTGTGGCGTGTAAACTACACACAAAGACAAGTGCGGTGAACGTCAGAATGATAACACAAGCTTCATACTCAGTATTGTTTACTTCTACTCTTTGGACAATTTTCACTTTTATTTTATTTCTGGTGAGCAATTTTTTTTAGCTTTCATCTTGGTTTGCCAAATAAACACTGGTGGAACACTGAGATGGTAGATGGTTCAAGAACATAAGTCAGGCGGAGCTAGAACTGATTAAAGGGCATAGAGCCTGAACATTACAAGGGAGTTTGGCCTCAAGGATGAATCAGCAGCCAGTCTGTGGGATGCAGAGACAGGCAGGCCTATATTTCATGCCACATTGTCCCTGGAATCTTTTCATATTTTCTCCCGAGTAATCCGATTTGATAATCAAGACACATGCTGGCCGCTATTAGGACAGTGTGGGACAAATGGCTACAGCAACTTCCACTACTTTATAATCCTGGCCCTAATGTCACAGTGAATAAAAGGCTAGTGGCATTCAGAGGTCGCTGCCCACTTAGGCAATATATGCTTTCCAAACCAGCTAAATACGGTATACAAAATCTGGGCAGCATGGGATGCAAACACCAGCTATGCATTGAGCATGCAGGTTTACACTGGAAAGCTGGTTGGAGGAACCCCTGAGAAGAATCAGGGTACGAGGGTCGTGCTTGATGTGGCACAAATTCTCAGGGGCCACAACATAACCTGTGACAATTTTTTAACAAACTATAACTTAGGTCAGGAGCTTCTAAAGAGAAAGCTTACAATGGTCGGAATGGTCTGAAAGAACAGGGCTGAACTCCCTGCTGATAAACAAGAACAGGGACCCTCAGTCTTCCATGTTTGTCTTCACAGACACCGCAGCCTTGTGTCTTACTGCTCCAAAAAGGGGCAAAATGTTGTGCTCATGAGCACTTTCCAGAAAAATGATGAAATCCGCACATGAAAGAACTAGAAACCAACTGTGATCCCAGTCTACAATACCACCAAAGGGGGGCGGGTGGACAACTTGGACAAATTCACGGGGTCCAACAGCACCAAGTGAATGACTGTGCGCTGGTCATCTTTTACAACATGACTGATGTATCAGCCTACAACATATTTGTCATTTGGACGGAGATCTTTCCTGAGTGAAACGTGTCAAAGCCGTACAAGAGGGGCATCTCCCTTGAGGAGCTGGAGAATGTGCTTGTGGTACCGCATGTACAATGGAGACAGCACAGGACAAGGACCCCTGCTGCTGCAGCTACAGTGAGGGAGATCCAGGAGAGGACTTCACCAAGTACACCAGTGAGTGAAATGTGTGTGTGAGTATGTTGTGTGCGTCTTGGGATCAATAAAAATACAAAGTAATCATTGTCCTCTTCTTTCTAGGTTGCTGCTGGGGATAAAGGAAGAGGTGCCAAGTCTGCAAGCCATCTGATGATGTCAAGATGAGCAGGACCTGTGTGAAATGTGTAAAACTCATCTGCACGAAGCCCACTGTGATGACATGTTCCTCGTGTGCTCTGGAGATGCGCGCGCACACACACACTTCTTGTTCATTTCCACCTTTTCGTGTATTTCTGGTTCTAAACATTGCATAGTGTTTACTATCACAACATGATGACATGTCACTTGTGTACTGTGGAGACTCACAGACGCACACACACACATACAGAACCGTATTCATACTGCTGATCTTATTTTGTTCATTTCTGGTTCATAAACACAGCTTAAATAAAGCTGACTTTCAATACAAATCCTCCCGACTCATTTGTCTCAATTTTAATCTGTGGGCCAATTTGACCCTGAACAGAAGAGGTGTCTCATGTTAATTTATCAACATCACTCCAGAAAAAGAAAACAATTCAAAATGTAAAATAAAATTTGTAAAAATCAATGTCATATGAAACTGTTGTATCTTATATGTAGGTCTTTCCAATGTGCATTAAAAAAAAGTTTTAAAATGCATTTTTTATGAACAAATGAGTGAATTATCCTCATTGAACCCTGATCTGTGAGAGGTCAAGAACACCATTGCACTAAATATTGAACAACAACAACATTCATTTCTATAGCACATTTTCATACAAACAGTAGCTCAAAGTGCTTTACATATTAAAGAATAGAAAAATGAAAGACACAATAAGATAACAAAATAAATCAACATTAATTAACATCGAATAAGAGTAAGGTTCAATGGCCAGGGGACAGAAAAAACAAAAAAACTCCAGACGGCTGGAGAAAAAATAAAATCTGTAGGGAAATAAAATCTGTAGGGAAAATATTGATTGAAATGGTTAGTAATGGAGTTAATCATGAGATTTTAAACAATGTTTATTGGGATTTTTTTGGTTTCTGACACTTTTGGATAACTAAATATGCCCGGGATCAAAGTGACCCAGGAACATCATTGCTCTTCCTGAAAAAAACTAACATAATGTTCATCCCAAAAAACCATTTCCACTCCAGGTCAGCCCTGCCACAAAAGGACCAGCTGACATCATCTCAGTGATCCTCTCGTTAACACGGGTGAGAGTGTCGACGAGGACAAGGCTGGAGACCACTCTGTCATGCTGACTGACTTATTACAATAGCAGACTGGAGGCTTTTAAAGGAGGGGGGAACTTCCAGCATGCAAGTCCAGCAAGCACCAGGAGCGTCTCCTAAAGTTGGGCACCACCAGGGCAGAGCTGGCTCAGGAATGGCAGCAGGCAGGTGTGAGGGAGGCGAAGACTTTTGGATGATGGACTAGTGGGTGTCAAGAAGGGCAGCAAAGAAGCCAAGAAAAACTTCCAGGGACAGGCTGATATTCTGGGATTGGACTGTTGAGGACTGCTGGGGTCAAGTCATTGTCTCTGATGAATCCCCTTTCTGATTGTCTGGGGCATCCGGGAAAAAAAGAAGAAAAGGTGAGCAGCGCTACCATCAGTCCTGTGCCATGTGAATAATAAAAAATCCCGAGACCATTCACGTCATGTGGGGTTGCTTCTCAGCCAAGGCTGTGGGCTCACTCACAATTGTTCCTAAGAACGCAGCCAGGAATAAAGAATGGGACCAAAACATCCTCCGAGAGCAACGTCTCACAACCATCCAAGAACAGTTTGGTGATGAACAATCCAGCATGATGGAGCACCAAAGTGACAACTAACTGGCTTAGGGAAGAAAACATTGAAATTTGGGGTCCATGGCCAGGAAACTCCCCAGAGCTTAATCACATTGAGAACTTGTGATCAATCCTCAAGGGGTGGGGGGTACAAACAAAAACCCACCAATTCTGACAAACTCCAAGCATTGATTATGACAGAATGGGCTGCCATTAGTCTGGATTTGGGCCAGAAATTGATTGACAGCCTGCCAGGGTGATTTTGCAGAGGTCTTGAAAAAGAAAGAAGGGCCAATACTGCAAATATGGACTCTGCCCATAAACATCATGTTGTCATTGTCAATAAAAGCCTTTGCAACTTATGAAATGCTTGTAATTCTACTTCAGAATACCATAGAAACATCTGCCAAAAAGATCTAAAAACAATGAAGCAGCAAACTTTGAGAAAACCAACACTTGGGTCATTCTCAAAACTTTTGGCCACAGCTGTATGTCATATGTAATGACATGAGGAATGGCTACTTAATCCACATCACACTGGCCAAGAATATATGGGGGTCTCAAAGGGATTTGGAGAACATTAGGGAGGTTTCTATACAAACTGACATGGACAAAAACAAAATACAGAGTGATATACTTGGAGAAGAGCGCATAAGAAGAGGAGTTGCTGTAATTTTAAATTGAAGAACTCAATAAGCATTGATCTTATGATAAACAAAATCTGATGGAATTCTGTATGCAACAATACAAGCAAGACCAGCAGCCCTGCTAATAACTCAGATTTACTCCACAGTAGAAGATGAGGATGAGAAAGTAATTGAAGCATTTTATGAAGAACTTGATTTGCTTATAAAAGGATGAAACAACATCAAGAATTCCTAATAATTACAGGGGATTTTAAAGCAAAGGTGAGAACATTTAGAGAAAGGGAAAGTAATTGGGCCATATGGACTTGGTGAGAGAAATCAAAATTGGGAAAGACTTAGAATTCTCAAGGAAACCTACTTTTACAGTCACAAACACATGGCGCCGGCAAAAACAAAACACACCTGGAAGTCAAGAGATGGCAAAAACAGACCTCAGAGAGACTCCATTATAGTAGACAATCGCTTTTGAAACAGTAAGGCAAAACCAGGAGATGGCAGTGGATCTGACGACAGCCCAGTAGTTGGATCAGTTAGAATAAAAGTAAAGAGAATCAAGAAAAAGACGACAATGAGACTGTAAGAGCCAATCTTAAAACATTTATTAGTCAATGTTAAAATTCAGTGTTTGCTTAATGTGAATTGAATGTAAGGTTCTTATAGAAAAATCAGATAATGGATTATTCTGTTTAAGCCCAAAAGCTAATTCGTAATCGCACTTCCTCATTGTTCAGCTTTATCTGGACTGTCATAATAGAATTTCAGTCAGTAAGGGATATCGTCTCTTCTGCTCGACGCGTGGACGGTTTGATTTGCTTTCAAATAGAGTAATAGTGGCACACAGTTTACTGATCATTTGAAGTATAAACATACAATTTTATGTTACATAGAGAACTTATTAGAGAAACACAAAAGAATCTAAACAAAATATGTAAGGCCTAAGCAGAAAAAAATTCTACAGGATCTTTTTTTTTTGGGTTATCAGTTTTTTTTCCTTCTGTATGAACTGTTTTTACATTAATTTTACTAAACGAAAATAATTGGACTGTGGAATTATTAACTTGTTTAATAAGGAAACCTCAGGGGCCAAGTCGTTTTCTTAGCATGTGTTATATGAATAATATTTCACATGAGACCTCAGAGACTAAATGCTATTCTTTACCGTGTGCTTCAGAAAAAAAATTTCAGAGTTGGTAGCTTAACTTACTGTGTGTTACAAAGCCTAAATATTAAAATAATACTTACCAATTATGAATATTCAGAGTGTGAAACTCAGGCATGTGCCCTCAGGGGAAATGTTACAAACAACCTTGTAATCCAAAATCTTAAGTGGTCAGTTGCAAGCAGTTCTCTCTGCATCTCATTTCTCCTCTCCCAAGCCATTCATATGTATCATGTTTTGCTCCACATTAGCTTATACGATGAGATCTGTGTATTTCCTACTACATTTATAGTCTCTAAAGTTGCTTTTTTATCTCTCCTCTTGGACTAGCTTGCTATTTTCTTTTTGCCAAAATTGTATCACTTCACTCTGTACAGAGCCCTGGGGAATGTCAGGCAATAACAAAGGTTTTGTGGTCTGCTTAACCAAGCTTTGTGATGGAGGTTGATCTTGGCTTTCCAGTTCAGGCTCTAATCTAATATATAAAGCAGAGTCGATGTATGTATGTATGTATGTTTGTTTGTCCGCCATACAAATCTGCACCGGGCGTCCGATCGGCACCAACTGGGGATGGGGCTCCTTTGTGACCAGGAGGAGGTCATGGGGTATGTTTGGTTGGGAAAAATGTTTGTGTTGAAACGCAGGGCACCTTTTCACTGACACAACGTTCGGCACACCTCCCCGTACTTATCATCGACAAGATGGCCACACGTTGCAACAGACGTTCAAGACAGCGCCATCTAGCGGCACATTTGGTCCCTGTGCATCACTCGTTACCCATGTTTCTTTAAATTGCCAAGAGATGGCGCAAGTGTCCAAGTATGAGAAGGCCGACTGCTTTGATCGGGTGTAGGGGAACTGCCGTATGATAAATGTGAACGACCCAGTGCGTGTGACCAGCTGACACACCAATGTTTCCGCAGGTCACACTCCCACATGCACTGATAGTGCTGTATTTCATTCGCCAACGTCTATTATATGTCAGCAAGTTTGAACAGAGACTCGCCTTAAAAAGACATCATCCTTCCCCCACCATTTTCCCCACAGGCAGCAGCGGTTGTATGTCACTTCTCTCTGTAGTTACTATCACCAACGTCCGTTAACAGCACGGTTCAACACAGACGCTCCTTACAAACAGAGCACCCCTCCCCGCCATTTATCCCAGTATGGTTTCAGTGCTACTCTTTCTCACTGGCTTTCCGTATTTGTGGTGCTATCTGCTCACTTTCCGACTCACAGTACGATTTCAGTGTTCTGAATGACTGGTGATTTTGTTCGCTTTCCAACGTATTGTAAATAAGGTAAATTCATCTCACTGTGGTGCTTATTCCGTACGTAATACCATGTAAAACATAATTGTCCTGCTTTTTGCTAATATTTCCATACCACCGAAAAAAAGACGTAGAATTGGAAGGTCCACTTCAGATGCCAGAAGAAAGTCTATTTCAACGGCGTCTGAAACGCCACAGCAGACAGAATCCAGAGTGGAGGAACTTACAATAAAATGTGAATCAGAAAACTGTTTGTTCTATTTCTATGTTGTTTCTTTCATTTGGGAAATTCACCAGTTATAGATTCCCGGGCAACACCGGGTACTTCTGCTAGTATTTAATATTTATATTTTATATATATCGTGTGAGCTGAGAAGAAATGCCAGTACTCATATGACTGAAGATCTGCGTGTGTAATCAACTTCTGTTTGGTGCATTCCACTTTCTGTCCTAGGAATATAAAGTCCTGGCATGAACTGGTTTTTGTATATTAGTTGGTTAGCATGAAGCAACTTTGTTTTTATATCCAGACTGTTGAGGTCTTCCTATGGCCTGCCTATGATCCCAAAGCTGTATGAAATGACATGATTTACTAACTGATTAAGTGCTTCTATTTTGTTCTTCACTGTGAAAGAACTTCTAAGGATCATTCAGATTCAGCTGATTGGAAAATAGATGGATGGATTTTAACCATTTTGTGTATTCTCTGCTTTAATATTTGCTCTTTATGGTTTATGTCTGAACCCTCGTCAATTCCCGAGTATTTATTAAGTCTCCTCTTGGTCAACTTCTCTTATTGGATAATCTTTAACAAGGCTGATTTCAATTTCCCATTAATGAATGCTACCTTTGTGCATTTGTCTAATCCAAACACTACTCTCTCGTGTAATTATTTTGTGGCGCTTAAACTTGTGTCTATGTAATAACTGTTTGCCATAATCAGAACAGCAATACGGCTTCTCTCCTAAGTGAATATTTTTGTAGTCTGAAGTTTGTTTCCATCCGAGTACTGTATACTACATTCAGAACAGCAATATGTCTTCTCTCCTGTGTCTTTTAATGTGTTTCTGAAGATTGCCACTCTGAGAGAATTGTTTTCCACATTCAGAACAGTCATACGGCTTCTCCCCTGTGTGAATTCTTTGGTGGCTCTGAAGACAGCTTCTCTGTGAAAACTTTTTGCCACATTCAAAACAGGAATATGGCTTCTCCCCTGTATGTGTTTTAATGTGTGTCTGAAGATTTCTACTGCATGAGAATTGTTTACCACACTCAGAACAGGAAAATGCCTTCTCCCCTGTGTGAATGCTTTTGTGAGTCAAAAGTTGGCTTCTCTGTGAAAACTTTTTGCCACATTCAGAACAGCAATAGGGCTTCTCTCCAGTGTGAAGTCTTCGGTGGCGCTGAAGATTATGTCTTACTGAAAATTGTTTACCACATTCAGAACAGGAATATGCCTTCTCCCCTGTGTGAATTCTTTGGTGGCCCTGAAGATACCTTTTCTGTGAAAACTCTTTGCCACATTCAGAACAGGAATACGGCTTCTCCCCTGTGTGAAGTTTTCGGTGGTCATGAAGTTTAATTCCTGTATAACGTTTAAAAGAAAAAGAAAGGAAAAAAAAACAGCTTAGTTTTTAATCTTAAATCTTTAATCTTTTTAATGCTTTAATACTGACATTATCTTACAACACTAAATACATTGTGGTTTAATTTATTAACAAACATTGATAAGTGTAAGCAATTGCAAGCCTTATGTAGCAAATGGATAGACACTCAACTTGTTCAGTAAAATAACAGTAACAGTAAAATAAATAGATCACATATGATAGGCACAATCAACAACATTATTGGTCACATTGTCTTTTAACTACATTCCAGAATGACACCATCAAATATCATTAAAATATTATTTAAACTTATTTATATTTTTAAGTAATGGAGATAAAAATCTTCACTTAGAACAGCGGCCTCCACAAGGTCAACATCATTTTGCAAGAGTTGTAGTAAATTAATTGAATTGAAACACACATCAACCACATCTGAAGATGGGGTTTCAGCAGAGAGGAAGTTCAGAAAAAAACGAAAATAAAATGAAAAGAGATTTATTAATTTCCCAGTATTAAATAATGATACTATCTATGTTCTTCATCTTCTTTTGGCTGCTCCCAGTAGGGGTCATTACCCCCGATCATCTTCTTCCATATCTTTCTGTCCTCTTCATCTTGTTCTGTTACACCCATCACCTGCATGTCCTCTCTCACCACATCCATAGACCTTCGATTAAGCCTTCCTCTTTTCCTCTTCCCTGGCAGCTCTAACCTTAGCATCCTTTTCCCATATCTCTCTCTCTATTATATATTGTGGTCTGTGGCCAGCTTGTCATCCCAGCCAACACCCCCAGGCCGCCAGGTGGAGCTCTCCCTGAAGCATGGAGGTGCCCCAAATACCAGCAGGGAATCATGGACGATGGAGTTTTCCTCTACAGCCCTGCTGGATACCACAGGGACCATCAGAGGACGCTGCAGGGAGGCCCAGAATGTCGTTTGTGTCCTATAACCCGGACGTGCGTCATAAGCAAAGCGACAGCAGAAGTGACGTACTTCCGGGGTGTGTCGCTACCCGATCTGCGGTGCCTACCCAATTTGCGCGCGCATCAGAGCTTTACTATTACGACCCTGTCCGATCTGCGCTTTTTACTGCGACGCAGTCCCCATCCGATTTGTCTCGCTCATGCGCCTCTGCTTAATTAAAAATTCATTTCCGACACTGCCGATTTGTTCTGCGCGATGTAATGTTTTACGACACACGTCACTCGTCAGGTTTGATTTGTACTTGCGATTCATTTTTGTGTTGTCGTTTAACTCCGTCTGTAAGTGGACTTGTTACTGGAAAAGATGGCAACTTTTGAATTTTAGAACGTCATGGAAGATGTGTCGCCTGAAAAATTTAACTCCAGACGAATGAAGAGGGAGCGAAATGGAATGCAACGTGTGTCTGTGAACTTTATAATGGCCATCTACAGCTTTTTGCAAGTACATCACTTTTAGTTAAACCACTTCGTAATCTCATGGTTTAATCGTAAAAATCACGGCATTTTCCGTGTTTGGGTTAATGGATTAATAGATGTATGTCATTTATTTCGTAACACACTATTAGCATTTGGTGGTGTGTTTCTTTTAACATTTATCCACATTTTTTTATCTTAAAGAGTGAACAGCATGCTAATAATTAAGCAAAACAATGTAATTGAAGTGTCGAATTAGGAATAGAATTAGGAGTGCTGGACTGACACTCGACCGGTGTAAAGTGTGCCCTCCAAAGCCATCGGTATTTTTTTTATGATGTTGCTATCGGATTACATCAATGCAATAGTTTTTCCATAACAAAGTTAACAAATTATAATGATGAAGGCTATTATTACATACAAGAGTAGCAACAACTAAGTTATTACAAGAAAGCAGGATGCGGATAATAGAATTACAAATTGTTAATGGATTACTTTAACCTTATTTAGTAGAAAAAAATTCCATGGTTGAAAACAGGCAATTTTAAAATTTATATCCAAAGCCATCAGAGAAGTGTGGTGTGCGTCTGATGTGGCACAGTGACAGGCTGGGCACCTGCTGTTATCATGTGTTATAAGCTTATAGAATTACACATACATACATTAACTGAATATAATGGAGGAGCCTTGCTCCTTAGAGATAACTTATTTCTTATTGCTGCAGTTAGAAAAACAATGCCACTTTGTGTTTTTTTTGTCTTGACCCTACAGGATGCCCGGTGGTAACCAGCCTTCCAAGTGGCTGAACAGATGCCAATGTACCCGAATTCTGAGACACAACTGGATGTTCTTTTCTTCTGTTTTTAAGATTCCCAATTCGAGATGATGTGCAGTTCATGTTAGATTTGCTATTTCTACAGGTAAGACTACTAAGGCTTCCAGTTTCAGTAGTAATTTGTGCACAATTCCTGCAAAGCCACCCCATATTTATTACTTGATCTGTAATATTTTGCTGCCTTAAATACTGTACTGTATGTCTGCTCACTCTGTCCAGTAACTAACACTGCTTTTTAATTTTAGACAGAAAGCCTCAGAGTGTGAATCCTCACAAACACAGAGACTGAGGTGCATCAGTACCAGCAGTCACTAAACAGGGATGTTGTTCTGTTTTGCAAAATAAATTTATGTTCTTAAGTTACTGTGCTTTGTTGTTGGATTTTGAAAGAACTGAGACTTAATTTTAAATTAATACAAAACTAAGGCAGGAGTGAAAAACAAAGATGTTTTCATGTAAGTAATGACACCTAAGCACATCAGATTAGAAGTTCAGATGTACAGAGATTATAACACAATGTCTACTGTATGTATAATGTAAAAGGAAACAAATGAGGTTACATATAATGAAAGTTAAGTTGGGGTTCTTTCAACATCCTACAAAAAACCAAAGTAATTAAAAAATATATTATTAGTCAGACTTTACTCTAAGCAGACCTTTCATCTATTGTGATGGTTTACTTTGGTAATAATTGATCTACAGGTGAACCAAGAAAGGAGGCAGAATAAGAAGTGAGAGTACACTTTATTAATGTTTGAACTCCGTGAGTGAATATCTATTGTGCTTATGTTTTTAACAGTTACAGTGAAGTCAATGAAGTAGAAGAGTCCAGTCGTGTTATGGGGCAGCAGTTAAAAAAGAAGGATGGAGAGATGTGTGCCATGTTGAAGCAGCGGCTGGCCCTCCTACCTGGCACTTCTAGAATCCTCCATCTCAATCTCTGGTCTGATCTGCTGTGTCTTTGCCAAGTGATCACGCGGTATTGGCCTTTTTGTCTCGGTCTCACTGCACTGGCTGTCTGTCTCACACAGAATTGATTTTAAGGTTCTATTAAATAATTAGAAGGCTTTGAGCATTTTAGACCCTGTCTTTATTTTGGAGTGTCTGCGCACAACATTTCTTTTCTGAAACATTGCTTTGCTTTTTATTCTAAGATCGACCATAAAAACTGGCAGCTTTCTGTACTCTATAATGCTTTGCCAATAGAGGACTGCCAGGCTGCAAATGTCAAGCATTTCGAAAAACTTCAACAAGCCCACTTTTCTAATTTGGCTATTTCTTAGTTACTTGCATTGGTTGTAAGAGATTAGAAATGGTACTGTGTACACTTTATAAGCTCTGTACTGGGCATTAACCTCTGCTGTTTTTCTCTGTTGTTTTTTCCCAGTTTATTCCAATGGTGCCCCCCTGCGTCTCCACCATCTGTTACATCAACTCCAACTGCCTGTGATTGAAGAAAAGTTCACAAGACATCCTGAAATGGAATTGTGATTGGACTGAGACGGCCACAATCATGTATGCTGGGACGTGCAAAGGGGGCCGTGCGGGCCTTGGCTTGGGACCCCCAGAGGTTTATTATCTCCAATGTCCTTGAAGGCTGCAAGTTTGTCTTTGTCCCCGGCCATTTGACCAGGCAGTGTATTTATTACAAAGGACAAGGACCCCTCCATTTGCTTCTCATTTACTTTTATAATACCTTCAATTTTCTTTGTAACTGTATATTTTTGTGGAGCAATTTGATCTGCAATTGTAAGCAAAGGTGATATAGAAATGTTATTAATGAACAAATATTAAAGGACAGATCAGGAAAGATGTCAGTTTAAATAGAACAGAATTTTTATGGAATATTGCTGGATAACAACTCTGACTCTGAGTAGCATCTTGTTCATAAAGCTAAAATAGCATTTTTTCTTTTTTGACAAATTTAATGATTCACTTTTATTGTGTTCAAAACCTTGGCTATCATTTTTTTTAAATACTAAGGTAAAAATCTGTAAATATATTTGTGTTCTCCTTCCCTAATAGTTTTAACACCACCCTAGTTGGCCATTTTCATTGTAGTTGTATTCTAGGCAAATGCATTTACCATTTATACATCTTTATGATTACTGAATTTTCTACTATATATATATATATATATATATATATATATATACACACACACACAAATACATATATATATATATATATATATATATATATATACACACACACATATATATATATATATATATATATATACACACACACATATATATATATATATATATATACACACACACACATATATATATATATATATATATATATACACACATATATATATATATATATATACACACACACACATATATATATATATATATATATATACACACACATATATATATATATATATACACACACACATATATATATATATATACACACACACATATATATATATATATATATATTATGGTGTGTGTAATTTGTTTTTGAGAAACATTGTTCACAGATCTTTCTCTTTTATTTTTAAATGTACCATTTATTCTTTCAATAAAAATGTACGATAAGTGTATTGTATTTCCTTTTTTTTAAGTTATAAAAATGAGCAGGCTCTGTGTCAACATGGGTAAATAAGTACATTGACATGAGATGAGGAGTCTGCACACAAACAGCGGTGTGTTATGTTAATTAAACTTGTAAGAAAGAATATCACTGCCCATCACTAAGAACAAACATATTACAAATATGAACTACAGTAACAAGCACTTACTGTTAAAAAAAAAAAATCAATCAAATAGATTGTTTCAAATGATAACAGCTCACTTCCTTAATTTAAGTCTGTGGGTATAAAGTTAAACTTCTCTGTAAGATTAATAGCCATTGGAATAAATGAGGATTTGAACCAGTGGCTTTATGCTCTTCATTTCTTCAGCATCAGAAATATGTTTGGTAGGAATGGTAAAAACAGACAGGAATATTATTCGTGAATAAATCAACTCAAACCTTAAACAACTTATAATATTTTGCTCTCCATAAAAATATATCCTGTCTAAATTATACAAGTTAGAAATAAAGTAAACATTAAAAGAACAAACATTCAAATTTCTTTACTCTTATGTAATTTTATATAAAAAATAAACTTAGATTTTAAATATCCCAAAAGATTTTGCTCTCCATAAAAATATATCCTGTCAAAATTATACAAATTCAAATATGAACATGCTGCATAACAAAACCTGGAAATATAAATAAAATGTGTTCCTTTCAGCAATAACAAATCAAATCATTCAGTTGTCTTTGCTCATATGTCATTTTAGAGCTGGACGCCTGGCATCTTTTTTTGGCCACAAGTTCGTTTCTGTTTGGTGTGAGGTTCTGTGTTGTGGAGATTCTCAGGATGGATTGCAGGTGCTCATCAGTGAGGCGACTCCTGTGTGCTGTTTTGTTAGTCTTTATCACTGAGAAGAGCTTCTCACACAGATATGTGCTACCAAACATGCACAAGGTTCGAGCCGCATGTAGACGGACTTTTGTTCTTCAAAGTCACCAAAGCGCCGTGCAAACTCAGTGCGCCAGTTTATCAGCAAAGTGCGTGATTTGGGAACACCGTAGTGACGACTTGGTTTAACATTACTTGGCAACAGGGAAAGTGGGGCAAGTTGCACTGGTGCATTTGTGTCTCCCATAAAAGCAGCTTCACTCGAAATCACTTTGTGATTGTGCACGGGTAAAACGTCCGCTGAAGTGTCAGATTCTTATTTAATTATCTGCTTTCTGTATCTTCTGCATTGCATTCAGGTTACCCTGATGTTTTGTCTCATAGTGCCGCCTTAGATTAAATTCTGTAATTACAGCCACATTAGCTCCACAAATGAGACACACGGGTTCAGTAAACATATACTCAGCCTCCCATCGGTTTTTAAAGGCTCTATTTTCAGAATCAACTTTTCTCTTCAGCATCGTGTGAGCTAGCTTCGCAATAACTTGATTAACTTGGTAAGTGTTCGGCAAGGCAGCTGAAGCGCTGCATTATGGGATCTGTAGTTTATTGTGTTACCAGCGCTTCATATACCCGGGCTTTAATAACAATAATACAGTATATAAAATGATCTCGGGCCGGATATAATTACACTGGTCGGATGTGGCCCATGCCCTTGAGTTTGACACATATGGACTAAATAGAACTTGAAAAGATATATTTTTTCAAATGTGATCGCAATTCAGATAGAGTTGACGCAAGACTACAGCCTGCATGCCTCAATAAGTCATCCTCCCTCGCTCTTACTTTTTACCGCTCATCTAATGAATACACTGAGTATGGCTTTACCAAAACAATCATTGAGGGCTAATAAAGTATCCATTATTCGAGTATGTAGATCGGGTTATATATATACATATATATATACCCGCGTATGCAGCGAGAAGTAGTGTGTTAAAAAGCTAGAAAAGAAAAGGGAACATTTTAAAAATAACGTAACATGACTGTCAATATACAGTATTTGTTTTGTGAGTGTTACTGAGTGTTGCTGTCATCAAGGATTTGATTATCATTATTTCTTTCAATCAGGTTCGTATTTGTAGGATGTGTTGTGTTCAAGTTACATTCCGTGTTTGTCAATCGCTGTAAAGATGACAGGTTTCATTCATCGATTCGCTTCTTACTGCATCAATAAACAGCTCGCCTTCTTCTTTATCTGAGACCTGACACACTGCATGCACGGTTTTTTACACTGTCTTCCTTTAGCGGGACATTGACTTTTTCCAACGTGTGCTTTGTTTTGGATTTATGAATATGCTTGTATGTATCAGACGCTTCATATTTTTGCTGCCTTTTCAATTGTGTAATTGGTTTTGTTCAGCGCTTTGGAACTGTTGCTTTTATCTGTGCACTGCGCCAGTTCACGTGAGCCGCCGTGTACATGCATCGAAGGTTCCCAGCTGTGCTGGTGCCATCTCGCTATGTCCATGGCTGTATTTAATGTTACCTTAGTCCTGGCACTTAAAACTTTCTCTCGCAGTTTCGCTGAGTTTGTCAAACACCACCCTGACCATCTCATCTTCCTCTGCATAAGCACAGTCCTTAACCCGTGAATATTTAGTGGAGTTTGCTATTGATTGCCGCTGACGGACGGCCTTATATGGGCAGGCACTAAATTTACAAACGCCAGCGGCAGCCTGTCTATGAACTTAATTTAAAGTGTAGGTTTACATCGTGCTTTGTTTCAAGTAGCAGAACTCATGAATATGGTTGTATATGTCACCGCCGCTTCTTATTGTTTCGCTGCCTTCTCAATTATATAATGCATGTTTTCTTCAGCGCTTTTTGAGGTCTTCCTGGTTTTCTATGTACTGCGTGATTACGGGAGGCGTGATGATGTCACACGAAACTCCCCACGGCGTTGAAGCTCATCTCCATTACAGTAAATGGAGAAAAACTGCTTCCAGTTATGACCATTACGCGTAGAATTTTGATATAAAACCTGCCCAACTTTTGTAAGGAAGCTGTAAGGAATGAACCTGCCAAATTTCAGCCTTCCACCCACACGGAAGTTGGAGAATTAGTGATGAGTCAGTGAGTGAGTGAGTAGTGAGTGAGTGAGGGCTTTGCCTTTTATTAGATATAGATATATATATATGTATATATATATATATATATATATATATATATATATATATATATATATATATATATATATATATATATATATGTATATATATATATATATATATATATATATATATATATATAAAAAGTACCTGCCAAATAATACAAAGAGTATACGCCCTAATTGGGGCTCATCAGGTGACATCAACGTTATGCCACAAAGGCTGCTTCGTTTATTTTGCAGGATGAATATTTTCATTATGGTCAACTAATGTAGAACTAAAATAAATAAACCGTAATGTCAAATTGTGCTGTATGCACAGTTCAGATCGGGTCGTGCCGTAAAGTGATCTTTTTTTGTTTTTAATGTTTTTTTCATTAAGCGCATGCGGTGTGTTTCACTACCTGGTTCCCGTTGTCAACCCGATCTGCATGCGCGTGCGTAGTGAAAGTTTACGTCATCACACACTTTACGGTGCTGCCCAATCTGTTTAACGCATGCGTGAACACTTTACGCATGCTAGGCTTTCAACACGCCTGCGCGCGCAAATCGGGTAGTGACCCGGAAGTAATAGGGAATCATGGACTGAAGGATGGGAAACACTTCCAGGTCAGGAACTATAAAAGGATTCTGGGAACTCCCAGACAACGAGCTGAGCTGGATGGCAGGGTGGCAACGCGTCTGGGAGTGGTGGATCGAGTATTGATTAGTGTATTGTGTTTATTGATTTATAATTATAGTGGGGAGTAGAGTGCTTTGTGCACTGTTTAACAATAATAAAGTCAACATTTGGTCTTTTACCTCGTGTCTGGCATCTTGGACAAGGGTTCAAGGGAGCAATAGCGCCCCTAATCTATATCTATCTATCTATCTATCTATATCTCTATACAGGGAGTGCAGAATTATTAGGCAAGTTGTATTTTTGAGGATTAATTTTAATATGGAACAAACACAGTGCTATCAGTCAATCCAAAATGTTAATAAACCTGAAACCTGAATGTTTCACAACGGAAATGTGAGTGTGATCATCATCAGGGGAATACATATGTGCGCACAATTATTAGGCAACTATTAGTGTGCAGATTTATTATGCAACTAAAGGAAAAATGACAATTTTCCCATCTCACTTGTTTATTTTCATCTGTTATAGTGAGAATAATAAACAAACACCTCAAAATTTACAAATAAACATCTCTGACATTTCAAAAAATAAATCAATCAATCAATGACCAATATAGCCACCCTTCTTTCCAATAACAGTCATAAGCCTTTCCATTCATGGAGTCTGTCAGTTTCTTGATCTGCTGACGATCAGCTTTTTGTGGAGCAGTGACTACAGCCTCCCAGACACTCTTCAGAGAGGTGGATTGTTTTTCTTCCCCGTAAATCTAACGTTTAAGAAGTGCCCACAAGTTCTCGATAGGGTTTAGGTCAGATGAGGAAGGGGGTCCATGTCATTATTCCTTCATCTTTAAGGCCTTTACTGGCTGGCCACGCAGTGGAGAACTTCGATGCAAGTGATGGAGCATTGGCCTGCATAAAAATCATGGTCTTTTTCCTGTATCACTGTTTGAAGAAAATGTCTTCAAAAACTGGCAGTAGGTTTGGGAGTTGATTTTGAGTTCATCTTCAATGCAAAAGGTCCAACTAGCTCATCTTTAAAAATACCAGCTCATACCAGTACTCCCACCTCCACGTTGGAGTGGAGCTCTGTGCCCATTACTGATCCACAGGTCCATCCATCTGGTCCATCAAGAGTCACTCTCATCTCATCGGTCCATAAAACCTTTGAAAAAAATCTGTCTTCAGATATTTCTTGGCCCAGTTTTGACGCTTCAACTTATGTTTCTTGTTCAGTGGTGGTTGGGTTTCAGCCCTCCTTACCTTGGCCATGTCTTTGAGCACTGAACACCTTGTACTCTGGGCACTCCAGGTAGGTTGCAGCTCTGGAATATGAAAGTACTGGAGGATAATGGGTTCCTGGTAGCTTCACGTTTGATTCTTCTCAAATCTTTGGCAGCTAATTTATGTCTTTTGTTCTCAACACGTTTCTTGCGACCCTGTTGACTATTTGCAACAAAATGTTTGATGGTTCTGTGATCACACACCAATATCTTAGCAATTCCAAAAGTGCTGCATCCCTCTGAAAGACTTTTTTACAATTTTTGACTTTTCAGAGTCAGTTAAATCTCTTTTTTGGCCCATTTTGCCTGAGGAAAACTAGCTGCCTAATAATTCTGCACACCTTGATATAGGGTGTTGATCTCCTTAGGCCACACCCTCCCTCATTACACAAATACACATCACCTGACGTGCTTAAATCCAATAAGCATTCAAGTTAATACAGCTTGGAGTTGGAATATACGCATTAAAAATGATGATATGGTCAAAATACTCACTTGCCTAATAATTGTGCACACAGTGTATATCTCTATATCTATATCTCTATATATCTCTATATCCATCTATATCTGTATCTATATATATCCAAAATAATACTATATCTGTATCTATATATATCTATACTAATAAAAAGCCCTCACTGACTGACTGACTCACTGACTCATCACTAATTCTCCAAGTTCCCGTGTGGATAGAAGGCTGAAATTTGGCAGACTCATTCCTTACAGCTTACTTACAAAAGTTGGGCAGGTTTCATTTCGAAATTCTACACATAATGGTCATAACTGAACCTATTTTTCCGTCCATATACTAGAATACACTTCTGGTCGATGGCCGTGGGAGGCGGAGTTATGTGCTTATGCAGACTAAGATGAGATGGTCAGGGTGGTGTTTGGCAGAAACTGTGCACAGACAAAATGTCAACTCGATCTGAATTGCGGGATCACATTCGAAAACATATCTTTACAACTTCTATTTAGTCAACACTTAGCATATTCATATGTAAGGCTGCTGCTAACTCGCACGCACTCTCCATGTAATTGACTGCCTGACCATATAAGGCCGTTCCTCACTGTGGTGTGTTCATTCATTTCCTTGCTTCGACAAAGAAGCAGCCTTTTCATAGGTTCTCCACTGTTTTAGCATATGCATAGGTGCGGCTGCTGTGGAAATCAGCACGCCTCCCACGTAATTGACTGCCTGCTCATATAAGGCCATTCTTCGCTGCGGTGTCTTCATTCGTTTCCTTGCTTCAACAAGGAAGCAGCTTTTCACAGCTTCTATGCGCTGTTTTATAAACGAATCCATATATAAGAAAGTCCTTTTTCTTTGCTTCAGCCTAACGAGGCAACCTTTTTATTTAATCCACAGGTTCTGCGCTGTTTTATTGTTCATTTGTTACGATTATTATAGTTGTTGTGAACCGTATTTTACACTTAGTTTACTGTTCAAGTACCCATTTCCTTTATTTAATCCGCGGCTTTTCTGCTGTTGTTTTGTTCGTTTATTACGTTTATGCTTATTTCATTCACATTCTTTGCCGGACTGCCTGCCCATATTAGGCGCTCCACTGTTGTTTTGTGAAGCAGCTTTCTCACAGCTTCTGCCCTGTTTTATAAACGAACGACATATAAGAAAGTCCTTTTTCCTTGCTTCATCAACGAGGCAACCTTTTTATTTAATCCACGGGTTCTGCGCGGTTTTATTGTTCATTTGTTATGATTGTTATAGTTATTGTGTGGATATTTTATACTTTGTTTACTGATCAAGTACCCATTCCCTTTATTCTTCCAACTGTACCCCTATTAAAATGTCTATCGACATAATCACCATCAATCAAAGAACTATCACTTACCGAGTGGTGTCCATGCCCGAAGATGGAGCCTGCCTTTTTCATTCTCTGTGTTACATATTGCACAGACATATCAGGCTCACTTTTGATATCCGCAAGGACATTGCGTCTTATGTATTAGAGGAGGTTCAAAGTATGGACTGATGATGGTACAGGAGATAATTATAGTACACAGGAGCACTATAAGACTGAAATGCTTAAGCCCTTCACCTACGGTTCTAAATGTGAGTTGATGGCTGCCGCTGAATTGTTTGGTTGTCGCTTTCAAGTGTTCCGAAACAGGCAAATATTTTACACCTTTGGAGAACTGTCAATGCCTCTTAAACATCTTTGATTCACAGTTGACAATTTGAGTAGTGGACACTTTGATGTTTATGAATATTTCAACTCTCAAAAACTGGATGCGAAGTTATTGATGGAAACAGGTTGTATGCTTACATCGATTGACACATGCTGAATGTCACTTCAACACAAATCCAGCTGATTATTACACCGGCAATCCAAGCTATGAGAACACAGTAAAGGAGGCGATATGACGCGTGATGAGTAGATTTTCTCATACAGCTAGACGGAATCAACTTCGTGCAGCTGCTGCCAAATACTCGCAGAAAAATCCACAAATTCATAGGGACGCTGTCGCTAAATACCAGTTAAGCACATCCAGAAGTTCATAGGGGCGCTGTCGCTAAATACTCCAAGCACATCCACAAGTTCATAGTGACGCTGTCGCTAAATACTCGCAAGCACATCCACAAGTTCATAGGAACATTGTCGCTAAATAATCGCAAGCGAATCCACAAGTTCATAGAGATGCTGTCGCTAAATACACGGAGGCAATTCCACAAGTTATTAGAGGTTCTGTTTCTAGATACGATCCCAATAATGAAAAGCGGCTCATACGAAAACAGGTTTGGCTCAAAAAAGCCAATTGTGGATTTGAGTACGACCCAAAAAAACATTATGAGTCTGACAAAACAGTACACATTGGATCCATGGATGTTGACTGTGAGTATTGTCAAGCAAAGAAGTGGAAATGCGAGTCTCCTGGTTTGTGCTGTAACGGTGGTAAAGTCTCTCTCACTCCTTTACATAAGCTTCCTGACCTTCTTGTGGGCCTATTAAATGGCGAACATCCTCAAAGTGAGCATTTCTTGAACAACATTTGAAAGTAAAAAAGCGCATTTCAAATGACATCATTTGGTGCAAACCAAATCGTTGAGGGAAATTTTATGCCTTCATTTAAAGCTCAGGGACAAGTGTATCACTTGATTGGCAGTCTTTTACCTATGCCAAGTAAAGAACACAAATTTTTGTAAATTTATTTCGTCGGGGACGATGAAAAGGAAGCACAAATCCTGCGCTAATTTTTCTGGACTTAACATGCCCCTGGTCAAGCAATTACAAAAAATGCTCCATGACTGTAACACTTACATCCAGGACTTCCACTCCACAATTGACACTATTTCAGATGATGACAAACACTTCAAAGTTGTCATTCACGCCGACAAAAAACCATTACATGCACACAAAGGCAGATTTAATAAATCCACAGTTCATCAAGTTGGTGTTGTCATCGTTGGGCAAACGTTCAACAATAGAGATATTGTCTTGAAAACCAGAGACAATAAACTGCAACACATTAAGGAAACCCACAGATCCTATGATGCACTTCAATATCCTCATGTTCTGCTATGAGTGAAGACGGCTATTCTGTGTCTATACCTCAAGTTCATCTATGAACAAAACCGTCTTTGCAGCAAATTTCTATTCATACCGGCTTATGATCAGACAACATCATGCTAATAATATCCTTTTCTTCCGAACTTCATTAAATCAGTTTTTAGTTGATATGTACGCAAAAATTTAATCCGAAAGACTAAATTATATCAGACTTAATCAAAAAAACTACGGGCTAAAAATTACGTTCACTTAAAAGATGCTATTGACAAAAACAACGCTGATTTAACAGAACTTGGCCAAGCTGCGATATTACCATCATCCTTCACTGGAGGACCTCGCTATATGCACGAGTATACACAAGACGCAATGACATATGTTCGTTATGGCGCCTGACTTATTCATCGCATTTACTTGCAATCCTAAATGGCCTGAGATCACTGAAATTCTCCTTCCACGTCAAAAACCTCACAATCTTCACGACCTTATCAGTCATGTATTTTATCTCAAGATCCGCAAAATGATAGACTTGCTCACGAAGAGTAACATTTTCGGCTGTACAAATTGCTACATGTACACCATAGAGTGGCAAAAATTATTCCCATGCACATATTCTATTGTGGCTAAAGGATAGGATTAAACCAGCTCTCATCGATCAACTCATCCATGCAGAAATTCCTGATCCACAGACTGACCCTGCCCTACACAAAATAGTAAAATCCAACAGGATTCACGGCCCATGTGGACCTCATAATATCAACTCGTCCTGAATGAGCAACAGAATAGGCACTAAGTACCACCAGCGTCCATTCATCTCATAAACTCAGACCGGAGAAGATGATTACCCTCAGTACCGCCAGCGCGCACCTGCTGATGGAGGTCATACAATTAACATCAAAGGAGTACATATCGACAACAGATGGGTGGTCCCTTATAGTCCTGTGCTATCCCGCTTGCTTAAATGCTCACATCAATGTCGAATTTTGCAATTCAGTAAAATCGATCAAATACATCTGCAAGTATGTTAACAAAGGAAGTGACCAGGCAGTATTTACAATACAAACTCATAATGGCCAGTATTTACGTCTGAAGCTGGTCATTACATTAGTAGCTCTGAAGCAGCCTGGCGCATTTTCTGTTTTCCCATTCATGAACGTTTCCCTCCGGTCGTTCATCTTGCTGTGCATCTTGAGAACAGACAAAGAATTTATTTCACAGAAGGCAATCTTGCCAATAAAGTACACAATCCACCACAAACGACCCTTTTAGCGTTCTTTGACCTTTGCAAGCACGATGATTTATAATGAAATTGCATCATATTATGTGTGGGCAAACAACATGTTTTGTCGAAGGAAACAGGGCAACCCTGTACCAGGATATTCGGGAGTAAAAAAGGATCATGTTTCTGGGACGGGTCTACACTGTACACTTGAAAAACTCTGAATGCTACCATCTTCGACTCCTGCTCAACAAAATCACAGGTCCCACATCTTTCAAATCTCTCCAGAACAGTTGATGGTGTCCTACATCTGACCTATAAGTCAGCCTGCAGGGCACTCAGTTTATTACATGATGATATCAACTGGGACGAGACTCTACAGGAAGCTACTCTATCTCGCTCACCTCAAAAGATCTGTGAACTATTTGCTGTCATGTTGGTATTCTGCCAAATAGAAAAACCCTTAAACCTATGGGAAAAACATAAAGACAACATAGCAGACATTGCCATAGCTGTGGCTTCTTCTGGCATTGCTGCAACTCTTCTAAAGGGTGGCAGAACTGCTCATTCAGCTTTCAAGCTGCCTCTGAACCTCAACCATACTGAATCACCCATGTGCAACATATCAAAGCAGAGCAACATGGCTGAAGTGCTGCGACATTGTCAACTTATTGTCTGGGATGAATGAACTATGGCACACAGAGCAGGTGTTGAGGCTTTAGACAGGACCCTCCAAGACATCCGAAACACCAACAAACTTATGGGAGGCTTGACAGTGTTGCTGGCTGGAGACTTCCGCCAAACCCTACCAGTTGTGCCCAGATAAACACGCACTGATGAAGATAAAGCATCTATGAAATCTTCATACCTTTGGCCACAAATCCATGTTGTTACTTTAAAAATAAACATGAGAGTTCATTTGAAATGCAACAAAAAAGCAGAGGAGTTCTCTGCTCTTCTGATGAGTATAGGTGATAGCACCTTCATACAAGAAAACCGTAAAATAAATATTCCTTCAAATCTCTGTCTCATCGTGAATACCTTACAAAGCCTTCTTCAAAATGTTTACCCCGATCTACGAAATCTACACCGAAGTAACGTCTCATGGTTAAGAGAGAGAGCTATCCTGACACCAAAAAAATGACATGACTACAACTATAAACCACATTTTACTTCAAGAACTACCTTCACAATCAAAAACATATCAATCTGTTGATTCAGTTGTAGAAGTAGAAGACGCAGTACATTATCCGGTAGAGTTTCTCAACACTCTAAATCCTCCAGGCACTCCTGAGCATAATCTCATCTTGAAGGTTGGGGCACCAATAATGTTACTGAGAAACTTACAGCCACCGAAACTTTGTAACGGCACGAGACTTCAGGTCACATCTCTACAAAACAACCTGATTGAAGCAACTATTTTTACTAGCAGTGCCTCAGGTGACAGTTTTTATCCCTCACATCCCCGTTATACCATCTAATCTCCCATTTCAATTCAAACGCGTTCAATTTCCAGTAAGACTCTACTTCGCAATAACAATTAATAAGTTTCAGGGACAAACACTACAAAAGGTTGGCATTGATTTGAGGCAGGATTGCTTTTCACATGGCCATCTGTATGTTGCATGCTCAAGAGTGAGCTCAGCACACAGCTTAGTCATATTACAACCGGAGGGCCGAACTGACAACGTAGTATACAGAGAGATCCTTAACAATTAATTTTTTATCTATTTTACCTCAGTCTAAAAATGTTTACTTTTTTCTTAATAAAAATATTCAGGCAGTATTTCGCTGCAAAGCTGGTATTTTGCTAGTATATATATATATATATATATATATATATATATATATATACACACACACACAAACACATACAGGTAGTCTTTATTCTCGACATATAGTTTTTTTTTCCTTCACTTTGTCCATATTTTTTTTTTCTTCACCGTGGACCTAATACACTTTCGTACAAAACCCTCAGCAAAAGTTTTGCTCATTACATAGTGTGTGCTGCAAGGGTTTCTGCACAATATTTGCAATATGGACGCAGGTCCAAATATGAGCAAATATAAGAACGGCAGATGGGGTCACTTTAAACAGGAACCACAGTGAATGCTACAAGGATTTTTGCACACAGAACACACCTAAAGCTTAATCAACTGTATATATATATATATATATATATATATATATATATATATATGTGACAGCAACACTCATCACTCATAACAGTGACAAAACAATTACATTGACAATCATTTTACGTTATTTTCAAAATGTTTCCTTTTCTATTTCATTGCTTCTTTAACACACTAATTCTCAGCGCTAAGCCTTGGTATTTTGCTATATATATATATATATATATATATATATATATGTTTATATATGTGTGTGTCTGTGTATATATGCCAGCAACACATTAATGACAATGACAAAACAATTACATTGTCAATCATGTTACGTTATTATTAAAATGTTTCCTTTTCTTTTTACTTCTCCGCTGCCAAGCACGGGTATTTTGCTAACCTATATATATATATATTATAAAATCAGAGTATAACATAAAGTCAATGAAACTTATGGGATATTAATCTGGTCAGTTAAGTAGCAGAGGGGGTTGTTAATCAGTTTCCTGTGGTGTTAATGAAATTAACAACAGATGCACTAGAGGGGCAACAATGAGATGACCCCCAAAACAGGAATGGTTTAACAGGTGGAGGCCACTGACATTTTTCCCTCCTCATCTTTTCTGACTGTTTCTTCACTAGTTTTGCATTTGGCTACAGTCAGTGTCACTACTGGTAGCATGAGGCTATACCTGGACCCTACAGAGGTTGCACAGTTAGTCCAACTTCTCCAGGATGGCACATCAATACGTGTCATTGCCAGAAGGTTTGCTGTGTCTCCATGCACAGTCTCAAGGGCATGGAGGAGATTCTAGGTGACAAGCAGTTACTCTAGGAGAGCTGGAGAGGGCCATAGAAGGTCCATAACCCATCAGCAGGACCAGTATCTGCTCCTTTGGGCAAGGAGGAACAGGATGAGCACTGCCAGAGCCCTACAAAATGACTTCCAGCAAGCCACTGGTGTGAATGTCTCTGACCAAACAACCAGAAAGACTTCATGAGGGTGACCCAAGGGCCCCATGTCCTCTAATGGGCCCTGATCTCACTGCCCAGCAGCATGCAGCTCGATTGGCATTCGCCATAGAATACCAGAATTGGCAGGTGCACCACTGGTGCCCTGTGCTTTTTACAAATGAGAGCAGGTTCACCTTGAGCACGTGACAGAAGTGAAAGGGTCTGGAGAAGCCATGGAGAACATTATGCTGCCTGTAACATCATTCAGCATGAGCAGTTTGGTGGTGGGTTAATGATTGTCTGGGGAGATATATTCATGGAGGGTCACACAGACCGCTACAGGCTTGACAAAGGCACCTTGGCTGCCATTAGGTATCAGGATGAAATCCTTGGACCCATTGTCAGACCCTATGCTGGTACAGTGGCTCCTGGTGCACGACAATTCCTGGCCTCATGTGGTGAGAGTATGCAGGCAGTTCCTGGAGGATGAAGGAATTGATACCATTGACTGGCCACCACACTTTCCTGACCTAAATCTAAACCTAAAATATATATAAAATATATATGTATATGTTTGCTATGTACTGTACAAGAAGACGGCTGCTGTACGCTTAGCAGCACTATACATCTGCACTGATGCGAGAACAGAGACATCACTTCCTGACGCCCTTTTTCTGATATATGACAGGCTGGTCCCACTAGACTTTTTTTAAATCAGTCCTCCTCTTGCCCTCCAAACTCCACATCCTCTTTGCTTGTGAACTGCCGCTCCGCTACCGCTATTAGCATGTACAGCCCCCTTTGGCCCACCCACCTCTCCATACTCCTTGCTACTGTATTAAGCTGCTCTGCCCCCGCTATTACCATGTACACCCCCCTCTCGGAACCCCACCTCCCCATACTCTGCTTGTGAACTTTGCTCCGCCTCGTCCCTCCTATTAGCTTTAGCAGTATTTGCCCACCCACCCGCTCGTCCCTTGCCATTTCTGCAAATAATTAGATCTGCCTGTGATCATTAGATCTGCCCGTGCCCGTGCCTGTAGATCTGTGACTGTCATCTCACAATGTCATGTGAGAAGACAGCCTGGTGCTCAACTAAATTAGCCACCCGGCTAAAAGACGCTAGGGAGAACACTACATAAGTTGGAGCCTGAACAGAGTCTTTGTTTAGAGCTATAATTTCCTTAAATTTAGCAGAGGCTTGTTTAATAAAATCTGCATGAAAATGCCAATGAAGGGAGAAAAAGCTGAAGCTTAACACACCAGTGGTTAGAGAATTTAGACAGGCGAGTTTTCTTCAACCAATCTACATCAACACATAATAAAACCTGCTTTGTGAAACACCTCCAGAACCAAGAACCTTCAGATGCAGAATATGGTGAATCAGGACCAAACCTCCACACTTCTCACTAATGGTAGAAGAGAATGTAGCTACACAGTAACACCTTGAGGCAGCTCAATGAACAGCTTTAGTCAACAGAAACCATTCTTGAAAATGGGTTATATCAACCTAGTTGAAAGATAAATCAACAAAGCTCAAATGATTGCAAGCAAAAGAAAGTAACCTTACAATCCAAAAAAAAACACAGATTGGGCAGGAGAGAGCAAAACAAAGGAGAGTAATAAATGGGAACTGTAAATGAAATACATTACAAGATACCAAACGAGTTTACTCCGTAGCCCCACCAGCAATCATGTATAATGTAGACAGTAGCTCCAGAATCCCACCCAAATCCCAAAAATCTAAACCGTGGTCTCTCAAATAAAAACATCAGGAAAAAATCAACAGGTTATGCTTAGGAGTGGGCAAACACTGAAACACTTTGTTAAACAATCCCATCCAAGCCCCTTCTTTAACAATACAAGAGTCAATGTGGTGATACTATGAAAAAACACATCTGAAAATAAATAAACTGACCCCTCACAACAGCTCTCTAATCATGTGTGTATGTACACATACAAAATACACAAGTGGAAAAGGAAAGAATGTAGCCATTATGAATCAATATTCTGGAATATGTTTAAGCAGTACTGGAATATCATACATAAATCAGTCAAAATGGCCAAGCACCAGTGACATGAAGGAGTCAAGGACATTGAGTGGCTGTTGAAGGCTGGTAAACAGCTGCTGACCTCCTGGGAAGGAAGGTTAGTCAGATAAATCAGCAAAGCAGAACAACCAATTTGTGGAGCCTTAGTGATCACCAGAGATGTGATCCTGTCTGGTTCTGTGGTGTGGATTGAGTAATTGGGAGTAAACATAGATCTTTCATCCTTCATAATTTACATTTGAATTTTTGGGTGCAGAATAATAACTCAGAATAGTGAAGCAGATTGATGATAACTGGACATAGATGTGCACTGTCACTTTCCCTGGTATACATTCTATGTGCCAACATAATTTCAGGGCTGAAATTAGGAATGGTCTCAAACCAAAAAGACCATTGCTTCTTCACAAAGCCAAATATTTTTCCACTCTTAACATTACCCAGAACTCCAATAATTCTGATGTTGCCACTCCTTGTTCAATCTTCTGGTACATACAGTTTCTTAAGGAGACATTGGGTCTCAGCATAAAAGGAATATACCTCTGTGTCATTCTGCTCCATTTGAGAATGGAACTCAATAAAAACTGATGAGATTCTGTTATTGCTTTCTGATTTTAACAATATCAGTTTGAAGGTCAGAAAAACTTCTCTGTATTGACGTGTTCAAGGTCTCACAACATTTTGCTCTGATATAAAGCCCTTCAGTCGATCCACAATGGAAGCTATTCCAGAGTTATCTGCCACCATGTCAGACTCAATCAAACTCCTCTGGGCTTTCTTCATTGGCATTGAATCAGAAGAACCAGGGTAAGTCTTCCAACTTGATCAATTCATATCACACCGACAAGTAAAAAAAAAAAAGGACATGTTGAGGCTCTGATGAGACATTTTGAGGTCAATTTGTAAAAACAATAATTGTAGGGTAGGGTCATGGAGTACTCTTACGACACAGCCACTACTCCACTGAGCATCCTGTGACCCTCTACACAGAAAAAGCTTATTTAAATCACTAAAGCAAAACAAAAGAATGAACAAAGTGACACATTAATGCAGTGGCCCACAGGGGAACCAATGATGTAGGAGAAAAATAATGAGATGAGACAAAATGAGAAGTTCCTCATATTTGTATTGGCTCTGGATGAAGAGCGGCAGGTGTAACCAGGACTGGTTAACTTTACCACACACCGGTCACATTCATACTGCTCATTAGAATATTAATGGACGTGCACTGCCATGATTTACTTTTGCTAATTGAATTGAAATATGCAGTGTTTTACTGTATATTAAATTTTTTTTTTTTTTTTTTTTATTAATTTTATTACAATCAATACATAGCAATCAAGTTTTTAAAAAAAAAAGAATTATGCTAAGAACAGATCGATCCCCACCCTTGAGAGAGAGAGCAAGCCAAACGGTGTAAAATTTAAGGCTTTTAAAAATACCTAAATCAACAAATTCTCTGTGCTTTATAAAATCATTTCAAAATATTACTGATTAGATCCTGCCATGTTTTGAAAAAAGTCTGCACAGATCCTCTAACTGAGTATTTGATTTTTTCCAATTTTAAATAATATAACACATCAGTTTCCCACTGACTTAAAAGAGGAGAGTTTGGGTTCTTCCAGTTTATCAGAATAAGTCTGCGTGCCAACAGTGTAGTGAATGCAATCACAGTTTGTTTGTCTTTCTCCACTTTAAGACCCTCTGGAAGAACCCCAAACACAGCTGTTAATGGGTTAGGAGGGATTGTGAGTCCAAGACTGTCTGAGAGGTAATTAAAAATTTTTGTCCAGAATAATGTTAATTTGGAGCAGGCCCAGAACATGTGACCTAGTGAGGCTGGGGCTTGGTTGCAACGTTCGCAGGTTGGATCATGCCCTGGAAACATTTTGGAGAGTTTTAGTCGAGACAGATGTGCTCGATATATAATTTTGAGTTGTATAATTGTATGCTTTGCATATGGAGCTTGAGTGAATTCTCTGCATTGCTACTTTCCACTCCTTTTCTGATATATTAATTGAGAGGTCATTTTCCCAGTGTCCTCTTGGATCTTTGAAAGGAAGGGATTGTAAAAGGATTTTATATATTGTAGAGATGGAGTCTAACTCCTTGAAATTGAGCAATAATTTTTCCAGCGTGGATGAGGGTGCAAGATGAGGAAAATCTGGAAGGTTCTGTTTAACAAAGTTCCTGATTTGAAGATAGTGAAAGAAATTTGTAGCTGGAATGTTAAATTTGGAACGTAATTGTTCATAGGATGCAAAGACGTTGTCTATATAAAGATCTCTAAGCAAGTTAATTCCAAATTTTTCCAGATATTAAAACTGCATATGTTTGTGAGGGTTGAAAGAGGTGGTTCTTTTGCAGGGTGCCACAGAAAGAAGCTTCTCCGTCTTAAAATGCTTTCTACATTGGTTCCAGATTCTAAGTGAGTGGAGCACAATTGGGTTATTAGTGTATTGCCGATAACGTGTGTTTATTGGAGCACAAAGCAAGGAATACAAAGAAGTACTGCAGGATTTTACTTCTATTGCGGTCCATGCCTGTGTATGTTCTTCTATTTGTGTCCAGGTTCTTATCGACTGTATATTTGCGCCCAGTAATAAAACTGGAAGTTAGGTAGAGCCATGCCGCCTTCTGCCTTTTGTCTTTGTAGGGTCGCTCTTTTGATGCGTGGATGTTTAGAATTCCAAATAAATGAGGTTATTGTTGAATCTAATTGCTTAAAGAACGATTTATTAATGTATATTGGTATGTTTTGAAATAAAAAGGAGCTTAGGAAGAATATTCATCTTAACAGTGTTAATTCTTCCAGCTAGTGTGAGATGAAGGGTTGACCATCTATGCAAGTCTTGTTTAATTTTTTCCATACAGACGAAATTTTGTTGATAAAGAGCTTTATGTTTACTTGTGATGTTTACCCGAGGTATTTAAACTGTTCTGCAATGATAAAAGGAAGGGTGTCTAATCTAATATTATATGCTTGAATTCACGGAAAGAGTACACTTTTATTCAGATTAATTCTGAGACCAGAGAGCTTTTGAAATTCTGTGAGTGCTGCTAAGACTGCAGGCACAGAATTTTCTGGGTCCGATATATACAGTACCATGTCATCTGCATATAATGAGATTTTCTGTTCCAGTCCTTCTCTGCTAATCCCCTTTATCTGATCAGTATTTCGACAATGTATTGCCAGTGGTTCAATGGCAATTGCAAACAGCAGTGGTGACAAAGGGCATCCTTGTCTTGTGCCACGCTCTAGTTTAAAGTAGTCTGAGCAAATGTTATTGATGCAAACTGAAGCTTCTGGGTTAGTATACAGTAATTTAATCCATGCACAAATGTTGGGCCAAACCCAAACTTCTCCAAAATAGTAAAAGGTATTTCCATTCAATCATGTCGAATGCTTTTTCTGCATCCAATGATAATAATATTTCTGGGGTGTTTGATTTAGTTGGTGAGTATATTACATTAAACAGGCGTCGAAGATTTGAAGATAAGTGTCGGCCCCTAATAAATCCAGTTTGGTCTTGTGATATTATTGAGGGAGCACTTTCTCCATCCTTCTAGCTATGATTTTAGAGAGTATTTTAACGTCGTTATTCAGAAGTGAAATTGGTCTGTATGATGCACATTGTAATAAGTCCTTATTTTGTTTTGGAAAGACAGTGATTAGTGCTTGGCGAAAGGTTTGTGGAAGAGATTGGTTATCTCTGGCTTCTGTAAATGTTGCTAATAGGAGGGAGCTAGCTGAGCGGAGAATTTCTTGTAAAACTCTGCAGGGTAGCCATCAGGGCCTGCTGCTTTTCCACCTTGGAGTGACTTTATAGCATCCAGTAATTCTGATAATGACAGAGGTTTATCGAGCTCCTCCACACTAATAGCGTCAATTTGTGGTATCTGTAATTTATCCAGAAATGCATTAGATTGTATATTGTCTTCTTTAAACTCAGTAGTATATAGGGATTTATAGTAGTCTCTAAAAGTGTACATTATATTTTTGTGTTCGATGATTTTATCTCCATTCGTGTTAGTAATTACGAGATTGCGCTATGCACTTCTTGCTTGTGAATTTGTTGCGCTAAAAGCTTATTAGCTTTCTCTCCATGTTCATAATAATGATGTCTGGATTTGTAAATTAGTTGTTCGGTTTCTTTAGTTGTCAAGAGGTTTAATTCTGAATGTAGAGCCTGCCTCCTCTTATGTAGAGTCTCGCTTGGTAGTCTGGCATGTTCTTCATCTATTTTAGTAATTTCGCTTTTATCTCTGCTACTTTCTTCGCTCGGATTTATTTCTGTGGGAAAGATATGAGATAATCTGTCCTCTTAAGAAGGCCTTAAGAGTTTCCCAGAGTGTTCCTGCAGAGATCTCAGGGGATGTATTTGTCTCTAGAAAGAATTCAATTTGTTTGGATATAAATTCAGTACAATTCTCGTCAGCTAATAGAAGCGGATTGAGACGCCATCTGGGGTGAGTGTATGGGGCTTAGTAATTTCAGCTCCAAGATCATCGGAGCATGGTCTGAAATAACAATAGCATCGTATTTACAAGATTTAATCTTAGGCAAGAAGTTATTATCTATAAAGAAGTAATCAATCCTTGAGTAGCAATGATGTACTGGTGAGTAGAAAGAATATGTTCTTGAATTTGGGTTTAAAACCTCCAGGGATCTGATAAGTTGTGATCAGTTATAAACTTTGTAATTATCTTTGCGGTGTTAGTTGCGTTCCCCTGTGGAGGAAGTCTTATCTAAAAGTGGATTTAGAACACAATTAAAGTCCCCAGCCATTATAAGTTTATGAGTGTTCAGATTGGGAATGGATGCAAATAAATTTTGTATAAATTCCTTATCATCAACATTAGGTGCATAAACATTTATCAAAATCATTTTACAGTTAGATAAGTCTCCCATGACCATCACATATCTCCCTTCAGGATCCAATACTACATCTGATGCTACAAATGGTACTGTTCTATGTATGAGAATTCCCACCCCTCTAGTTTTCTTTGTAAAACTAGAATGGAACATTTGGCCAGTCCAGTCTTTTGCAGCCGGAACTGATCCTTACTTAGTAAGTGGGTTTCCTGTAAAAATACTATTTTAGCATTTAGACCTGTTAGGTGAGAAAGTACTTTCTTTCTCTTTAATTCGTGATTCAGGCCTTTAACATTCCAGCTTACGAAGTTAACTGTCCCATCATGGAGACACTGATTCTGAGTTTTTGGTGTCATATTATAGTCTTAACTGGAAGTGAAATAGTTTAGGTCTTAATTTCCTATTCCCCCAAGAGTTGTTGCCATGCAGCTTATTATTACGTTGATAGTTATAATTATAAAGATTGAGATGATAGATTAGATATAGATCAAGCCTGCTCTCTTTCTCTTCCCCTTAACCCCCACCCTCCCTTTTTGCCTCCCCAGGTGAGGCTAAAACCCACTTCATGCAGTCCCAGTCCTCTGACATACCCAGAGACAGAGCACGTCCAAAGCACATCAAGCCCCCATGCAGTGGGCTTTAAGGTTAAAAGATAGAGATATCTGTTACCAATATAGTCTTTAAAAGAGGAAAAAGAAAGAAAAGAATTTTGCACTTATATATATATATATATATATATATATATATATATATATATATATATATATATATACATATATATATATACATACATATAATCTTCATCAATTTTAGTGCATTAAGATGATATCCCCAGATAATAAACCCAGGTGATGGTGTTAAAGATGTGTCCAAAACAAGCATAACAAGTCTTAATGCAATAACAGCAAACCAAGGGTATGATATTGAACAGTCTCATTTAGGGTACACATGAAATAATTAGAAAAGAAAAAAGAAAAAAGAGGAGGAAAACGTAATTAAGCACAATAAAACATAAACATTTAGCCCTAGTAATACTAAGTAATGATAAGTAATAAGTAAGTAATAATAATATAAGAATATGAGAATATATGCTGATAAAAACCCGTATTTTAAAACAAATAGATCAGACAGTAGATTATTAATCCTAGCTTTATCATTTACCGCCATGACTCACAATTATGTATCAGAATAGTCCGGATCAGCTTTCTTAACTCATTTTCTGCCTCCTCCTTGCTAGCGAAAACATAGAAATGACCCTGCCATTCCACTTTCAGTTTTGCCGGATACAGGAGGCCGATTTGACATTGGCTTGCCGTAGCAGCTGTTTAATATTATAGAAGGCGGCGTTTGATAGCTGTTGCTGGAGAGAAGTCAGGGAAGACGCGAATGTGGCAATCTTCATATATAATATCTTCCTTTTTTTCCTGAGGAGTTCCATCACCTCTAACTTAAATGATAATCGTTCAAAACGGACTATAAAAGATCTTGGTCGGGTCTGACGGTGTTTGATCGCAGACGCTGTAAGCCGCTGCTATCTCAGATTCTGCTTTAAAGTCGCCCCGATTATTTTAGAAAAAGTTCAGTTGCGAATTTCACGGGTTTAAACTTTCGATTCTCCGCAAGCCTTCAATTCTGACATTATACCTTCTATTCCCATCTTCTAAAGCAGCCAGTCTGTCTCCAAGTTTTTCTCCGAGTTTTTTACATTCCGAACTGACATTTACTGCTCTTTCCTCGGCACTGGCAGCTAGATGTTCGCTATTTCGATCCGATTCGTGAATGTCTCACTAAGATGCTCCAATCGATCAGCAAGCGTGCTCAGTTTAGCGAGTTTTTCTCAATGCGCTCTTCAATTTTACCCAGCACCTGTCGAAGTTCAAGCTGTACCTCTTGACGCAGCCTTTCATTTGCCTGTTGGATTTCCTGTCGCAGACATTCATTGGCCTGTTTCATCTCCTGTTTCCATTCCTGTTTCAGTCTCTCATGTGCCTTTGCCGTTGCTTTCTCATTAGCCTTCTCGCTTTTCTTTATATCTTGCCTGAGCTCAGCGAGCAACACTTTCAGTTCAGATAGCTCAAATGTGCCTTCTTGTACCGTAGATGAAGCAGCAGACTCTGCTGAAGCCGGTGTCCCGCTGCTCCAGTCCCGCGTGATTGCGTAACTGAAGCCGCGGACCTCCCGGCCTTTTCCAGTTTCAGGTAATCCTCTCCAATCGGCGAGCTATCCACATCTGCACTCACCATCGCACCTTCGCTCCCCTTTTCGCTCTCAGCAGGCGACGATGTAGCGGACCGTGGTCCCGAGGAGTCTGTACTTTCGCCCATCTGATCCAGGTCTGTCTCTGAGAGGCCGTATCTCGAACTAGGGCTTGCTGATCGCAGCTTGGATGTAGCTTTAGTCTTCGATTCTTTCGGACCCCCCTTCTTGTTGGCCATGTTTATATGTGTTTACATATACTGTAGCGGTCCCTCTCGGGTTGAATAAATACAGGATATCTCAGAATAATAAGCAAATAATATGAAAAATAGCACCACTGCTAGCGGAGCTCCACTTCAGACGTCCATCTCTCGCATCGGACGAGACCAAAAACCCTACTGTATATTAAATTTAATGTGCAAGTTCATGTAAGCAAATGCAAAAAGTCTTATTTAATTATTCATTCAGTGGGTTTTTATTAATCAATTGCAGGTGTCTGTCACCTTTTTGATAAACTTCATTCACCTCAGGAGATGTTCCTGCTAAAATTACATGAAAGGCTTCATTCTTCAACTTGACAATTTCTCTCACTACTGCTATCCTACAAAGACTGCTGGGACTGTCATCATGACAAACACCAACAAGCTCCTGGCCAGAGCTCCTTACAGTGGCCTTTACCCTGGAGGTCTTGAACGTGGTCAGCTCAGATTCTACCACTTAGATATTAATGAGTATGCAAAGGTACTAACAGAGAAGAAAATGATCAGGAGATACCATAACTATGAGCCAAAGGGAGAACTGAAAGTCAAACTGATCTTTTGTCTAATCCAGGAGTGCAAAAAAAAAAAAACAGAGCAAATAATCCTTAAACGAAGAAATCATAAAGAAAACAAACACAGGACTACTTCTGCAATTTCAAATACTCCAGAAATGCCCAAGCCAACAATAACACAATCACCAATATGATGTCATAATAATCAGATGATAAAAGGAATACTAGGTAAGAGTACTATGGACACAATGGTACACTACTATGGACACTATGGCCTATGGTTTTCGGCATGAACCGGTATACCTCACAGCACTAGTACAGACTGCATTTTAGTTCCCTTAAAGAGAGCCAATGATACGTATTTGCACTGAACAAATTCTACTCTGTCATCACTTTATATCTGCTAGTTGATGTCTCTTCTCAGGGAACTGGCTGACAGCTCAACAGTATCTCAGCCAAGCTTCACTCCATTATGCCTGCTGTGCTGGAAGCCATTAACAGACTTCTGATGCACTACATCTCGTTATGTGTGTACACTCACACTGTACAATACATGACATGTTTTTCCGAACACAAAAAGTCAATCTGCAGCGGCGTCCAGCTCTCCTAACACCACTGGAACACCTTACTGCACTCGTATTGCAAAAAGAGCACCAAGCAAAAAAAGCAGTGACATTCCATTAATACACAAGTCATCCAAGATGTGGCTGACAAATGTCATGTCTCCATGGTCTCACGCAAACTGCGATTCATTTATTTTGAGACAAAGTAGCTTTGACAGACGTGATGTTGCTTTACATGGTGAAGTATGTGTTGGTGAAGTAATCTGCTGAACTCTCAGAGTTTCTTATGACCTGACCTATTCATTGCAACAGCAATCATATCATTACATGTGCCAGGTGACAGTGGCTTCCTGCACAGACAGTTTTGCCCTACACCTTTCCTGAACCGCAGAGCACAGAGGAGAAGCGCTGTAGCTACATGTATGACCTTTCACTCTCAAATGAAGAGCAAAGCCAGATATTCTTGAATGCAGGTGATGAGATATCAACGCATCAGGAGGGAGGAGGCTCTATCAGCTAATGAAGTTCTGCAGCATTATGATTGCATATGTAGAGGAAGGATTAGCATGCTCTATAAGTGAATGTTTTCAGGTGTGATGGACAGCCGGGTCCCATGCCCGGCAGGGACGCCCCTGCTGCTTCTGTTCCGGGGGAGTCGCCATGGGCAGTCCAATACCTCCCCCGGGACGCTTGGTGGCAGCCTCCCTGGCCGACGGTGATTCCCCAACCGCCCGCAGGGCTCCATGGGAGATGGAGTCCTCCACAGCTTGGTTGGGGCCCAGCATGGCCGCTAGGGGGAGCTGCCTGCTTCCCACAGCCTGGCTGGACGAGTTTTCAGCCCCACCCGGAAGTTCAATTAGGACCAGGTGGTTAATCACCTGGAATGCTTCCGGGTGGGCTATAAAAGGCCCCAGCCACCACCACTCAACGAGCCAGGGTTGGGAGGAGGAGGACTACGCTATGCGGAGGAGTGGTGGAAGAGAAGGTGGAGAAGTGAGTTTTGTGTGCTTTGTGCTTTTGGAGACTGTGTTTGGGCTGTGTGGCACGGGAAAGACGTGTCACACAGCTGAAGAAAAATAAAAGCCTGTGTGTTTTGTACACGTTGCCTCTGCGTGGTCTGTGCCGGGTCAGGCGCTATATAGTGCCTTTTACATCTGGCGTAGTCGGCAGGATTCCATTTGGACCGGGACCGGCATAAAAATTGTGTGTAACGGCCCGGCACAACACCTGGGGGCACGTGTAGCCCAGCGCAGGAGCGCACACCGCACCGCAGTGCCGAGCGTGTTCTATTGTGAGTACAGCGCTGAGAGCGGCCTTTGGACTGCAGCAGGGCACGCTCCCGACGAGAGCGCGCCACCGAGGCCAGCGCGAGGCGCAGCGCCTGCACGACTTGCCGGGCGGACACGCGCAGCACAGCGCTGAGAGAACGCGCTCGCAGCTGCAAGCAAGCCAGCCAGCGCAGCACAGCACAGCACAGCACAGCGCAACTGAGGCCGCAAAAAACCACCTACAGGCACCGCGCCATGGGGAAAAAGAAAGCCGGGCGGACACAGAAGCCAGCCTCCAGACGCCGGCATGCCGGCCCGCTCCACGGGTCACAACCGGAGGTAGGTGACGGGCTCAAGAGGGAAGGGCCACAGGAAGGGTTTTCCGCGTTTGCGTCAGCCTACCTCCTGGACCCCGAGGGACGAACCACCTGTTGGTGGGCAGATGGCCTCTGTTCGTGGCGTGACGGCGCAGAGAGCGACGGGGAGAGCGAGGCTGGGCTGTGTCTTCCCTTCGGGCCGGCCAGTCAGCCGGAGGAGGAGAAACCGGAGGAGTTTCCCGATGCGGTGACTCAGCTAGAGGAGCAGGAGCTCCTCTCTGAAACAGGTAAAGGGGAGTGTGTCAGCCCCCCGCCGAGGACAGTTCGCAGGCGGGGGTGACGGACCTTCTCCCGAGCCTCTCGGACTCCCAAACGGACCTGCGGAGGGTCCGCAGGGTCTTGTTGGCTCGCGGGCGGTGGGAGGAAACAAGGGGACTTCAAGTCCAGCGCCGACCAACGCATTAACTTTTCTTGGCTGTAGAGGAGTTGAAACATGTTCTCCTTCCTCTGCAGTCCTTAGTTAAGGTTTTTCAGGTCCTGCAGGAGACGAAGGAGGACTTGGACTGGAAGATCGGGCCCGATGGCGGCCGTTGTTAAATGGCTGGAGAGACGGGGCGCCAGCCTCCTGCTTGCAGGACACAGCGTTCAGGTAGGTGAAGCCTGGGCCGTAGAGGAAAGGGGCGGGCGCAACGGCTGCGGATATGATCAGTGCTGCTTGCCAGGTCGCCCGCCCACTACACAAGACGCCCCGTGTGGACCGTCACGGTGGCAGAGGAACGTGTGGAGAGGCAGCTGGTGGATGTTGGCTGCCAAACAACCCCGTCCCCTCTGCCTGCACGGTCTCGCTGTCGTCTAAAGGGGTGCAGCGGCACAGGGTCTCCCTTCTTCCCATAAGGGGACCCAGACCGTCACTGCACCCCAGAGGAAGAGGAGGACCGGACAAAGAGGTTGGGGACTCCTGACAAGGTGCAGCGTAAGCCCGACAGTGCGACAGTACGGGAGGGCTACACTGCGGAGGGGCGAACACCTCACAAGCCCTCCCGGAGTGGGCAAAGGGGCAGGAGTTTCCTGCCTGCTTCCGTTCCCGCAAGGGTCGAGCTGGAGGGGTTGGTTGTGTTATTCCTGTGGTCACGCTGGTCATGTCTGGAGGGTTGTCCAAGGAGGACGCCAGAGTGGCAGGGACGCCGGGCAGCACCCCAGACCTGTTCATTATGTTTTTACAGGGCGCAGCCATGAAGCCAAGGATGCCGACTCCTGTCCTGGAGAGGACCGGCCCTCGCGGGGCAGGCCGATGAGCCCCACAAGCCTCATCTGAGGGTGGGGAAGTGTGATGGACAGCCGGGTCCCATGCCCGGCAGGGACGCCCCTGCTGCTTCTGTTCCGGGGGAGTCGCCATGGGCAGTCCAATACCTCCCGGGACGCTTGGTGGCAGCCTCCCTGGCCGACGATGATTCCCCAACCGCCCGCAGGGCTCCATGGGAGATGGAGTCCTCCACAGCTTGGTTGGGGCCCAGCATGGCCGCTAGGGGGAGCTGCCTGCTTCCCACAGCCTGGCTGGACGAGTTTTCAGCCCCACCCGGAAGTTCAATTAGGACCAGGTGGTTAATCGCCTGGAATGCTTCCCGGTGGGCTATAAAAGGCCCCAGCCACCACCACTCAACGAGCCAGGGTTGGGAGGAGGAGGACTACGCTTGCGGAGGAGTGGTGGAAGAGAAGGTGGAGAAGTGAGTTTTGTGTGCTTTGTGCTTTGGAGACTGTGTTTGGGCTGTGTGGCACGGGGAAGACGTGTCACACAGCTGAAGAAAAATAAAAGCCTGTGTGTTTTGTACACGTTGCCTCTGCGTGGTCTGTGCCGGGTCGGGCGCTATATAGTGCCTTTTACACAGGGTGACAATTAAAGTTGTGCTCACATACATATTCAAAAAGTGACTATGATTTATAAAAAGTAAATTTTGTAGTAATGTGCATACATCCTGTTTATAAATCTGATTTCTTTCTGGGCCAACACATTTTCCCATTTTTTGTGTGTGCATATTTTCATGCTCAATTCCATGCTAATTTTATAAATGTCACCCCTGGTCTGGTGTGTGGGTCTTTTGAATGCCTGAATCCTCAAGTCATCACGTGTGTGGCCCCATTTCACAGTGGTGTAGAGGTAAAAGATCACTGCACACCATTGCTATCACCTCATGGTAGAATCACAGTTTAGGGCTTTTTTTGCTTCTGCAGGACCAGGACAGGATGACATCATCAATGTAGCACTGAATTAAAAATTGTCACAAAGACATCTGATTGGAGATGTCATGATAGTGAAAGCTTGAGAGAAGTTAGGTAATATAAAGGACAAATCAGTTGAAACAAAAAGAAGAAATCTACAAGAGAAAGGCTTTAATAAAAGTAAGCTGGTGTTCTGGACCGGTCAATCAGAATGAAGGGCGTAGGATTCATTGGCTTTACCTGAAGTTAACTGATCAGAGAAGGAATCACTAAGACATCAAGGAAATGAAAAGTTTCAAAATGATGAACAGACAAGAAATTGAACCCTGAGTAGCATCTGCAGGAAATGTTTGGTGAAGGTCATTGCAGCTAAAGGAGGATCAGAAAGGTTCTAAAGACGGGGTCACAAACTGGACTGTCTCCAGGTTTAAACAATGTATTCAGGAATGACAAGGGTCTAATTGTTTATTATTAGTTTAAGACGATCATGTTTGTCTGTTTTAGGGACTTAATTAAAGATCAGACAACAGAGTTAGGAGGACTTATTGCAGAAATAAAAGGAATTCCAAAGGGTTCAAAACCTTTTTTTTTACCAAAGACATACTTAAGAGTTTTTTTTTTAATAATGTTACAAGCAATAATAGAAGGGCAGATTCTTAAACCCTGTGAAATGTAGTGAAATTGCTGTGTTTAATACAATTTGAACGTTTGTCTAAGTTTCTTTAAAAAAAGCACAAGACAGCATTTTCAGGCCCATAACCCTGACCCTAACACGTATACTGATTGTTATTTTTCACTTACTTGTTTTAGATGACATCTTAGGTGGTGGTTGACCTTCCTCAGTTCTAGAAGATAAAACGTCTTCAAACCCCTTTGTGTCAGACTGTAATGATTCATACTGTACACTGATAGAAGACTCCGGAGATGAAGAGTGTGTGCTAAGAGAAGAGACTAACCCGGTCACAGCTCCATCTTGATGTCCATAACGAAGGGCATCTTCCTTGAGACTCTCTATACACCTATAGCTGTCCATCTCAGTGCTGACACATTCCTCTTCATCCTCCTCCTTAATATTTACTGACCCCAGTTCAGTGTCTTCTTCCTTAATGTCCAGACTCTCCTGTTTAGGGTGTACAGTCTCCCATTCACAGTCTTCCTCCTTAACATTTATGATCCTTAATTCTATGATATTCAGGTCAGCCTCACACGTCTCCTCTTTCACATCCATTTAAACGATACAGTAAATGGCAGAGTTTTCTCTCTCTGTAGAAAAAAACAGGAATCGTTTCCATTAAAACTGCATCATTCAGATCTAAAGATTTGTTTTTATAACATCCTGTTAGTCAAAGCAGATGTCAAGTCAGACAGTTCATAGCAATTAGACAGTAACTTATCACTTTTCATGTCACATTTGGTGCAAAATGAGTTTAAGAATAAAAGGAGGGTCCATCAGGGTAGAAGAAAAAGGAGGCCATCTTACACAGTTGTGTATCAACAGTATTCACTGCTTTGATTAAACATTCAATACTGTTAAGGTCCTGGAATTTTGTTAATAGTTAATGTTAAGGAAGTTTTATACAAGTTAGGCTTCAGGATTATGTTAAAAAACAGGGGCATATGAAGGAGGAACTTAATGGTCAACTTGCGCCAACCTTGCAAAATCCCAAACCATTATTCAAGTCACAGCCTTCATTTACATAATCTTATCGAGATGGAGGCAGTTTGGCGGTGTGTCCCTGAAAAGATGGCCGCCTAATGTGAGACACCCAATGTCTGACTTCAACTAGCCTGCGACTCACTAAGATAAATTTAAACAGGTTTGATTTTGTTTTTAGTCTTAGGGGCAGACTGTGTGTGCAGGAGAGCAGACAACCAGTGCATGTTTCCTGAAGTAGAAGGCATAGAGTTAAGTGAAGAGGAATAAGAAACTGCAGGTTTTGAATCTAACAAAAATTAGAGATGCTCCTCTTTCTGTCCTCTCATGTTTGAGATAACAAAACAAAAGGGGAAAAAAAATAAAGGGGCACAGCTGTTAACCCTGTGTGCACCACAGGCATCACCAGCAGCATGTTATTGGCTGTTAGAAACAGGGGTGAGCATGACTCTGCTGAATAGTCAGCACACAATCGCTAAATGTAACAATTGTTTAAATTAATGCGGTCAGATGATGAGATCTGCGACTGTGGTTGGCAAATCAAGAAGCATCCACTTGCAGAGCCACAGCACCATACGTCACCGCAGTTGTAGAACCGCAGCTACAGATCCAGAAGTTACGTGTCTGTCGTTTCAGGACTGACTTCGTAAAATTACTTTTGGAAGGTTTCGGCAGGTCTCGGCAAAGCCCGGAAAATAATGTTGCGTGAAGAACCTGTTCAGAAATTAAGCGATGAAAATGAGAAGGATAAAAAGTACATCAAACCAAATAGTATGAATCATTGTGAAGTTCAGAGGGTTTCTGCTATTATGTCGTGTCATACATCAAGCTAAACAATACGGATCGTTTCTGTGAAATACACTATTAACATTTACGTTGTGTTCGGGTCTGTGGGAACCATTTAACGTCAGCAAAACTAAAATTATCAAGATCTGTGTTAATTGAAAATAGTTTTTCGTTTATAATCATGAAACAAACTATACAATATAATCACAATGTTTGCACCACGTAAGAGTTTAGTAAAACGTTAATAATAAAAGTGATTACGTTTTTTAAAACGTACTATGCATGTGCGCAATACTGTTCTAAACCAATTTAGAATAAACATTTAAGCCAATCTAATATTTTTAAACATGAATGTGAAGAAAACGGCAATACATATTCTACACTGAATTATGCAATATATTAATTGCATTATATAGAACTGCTTTAGTTTTTGTCACTTATTATTATGAACGATGGGCCATCAAAAGAAAAAAAATAAAAATACAAATAAGAACACAATCTATTTATATAGCACACTTCCTATGCCCAAAATTCAGAAAGAACAACAGGACCTATATGACTACAAATAATATCTTCAGTAAATAAAGATAAATACAGGATACACAAAACATTCAAATAGAATAAAAGACAATAGTGCAGACTAAAATACAACATATAATACTACAAAAAAAACCTTGAATAAATGACAAATTGTAATAACAATGCAAACCCTGAGTACTGGACAGATAGAGGGGGTAGACTGAAAGAAGGGGCAGAATGTCAGGTCAGTTTAATGTCCTCCTAAACAAATGGGTTAAAAAAACAAATGGAGTCAGCTGATGTCATTAATTTTGGGAGGTCATTCAACAGTCAGGGCGCAATATACAGCTGAAGGCCCTGCTGTCACCCACAGAGTGCAGGTTAGTGTGGGGCACAGAATGAGAGGACCTTAGTGGGCAGGTTAATAACAGAATTTGATATTCAATCCTGTGAGAGTCAGGGAGCAGTGAAGGTGCAGCAGGATGGCTGGGGTGTGCTCGCTGTTGGTGATTCATGTCAGTTTTGAATTACCTGGGACCTCATGCATAACGCCGTGCATAGAATTCGCACTATAACAGGACATAAGCACAAAAGCGGAAATGTACTTATGCACAAAAAAATCCAGATGCATAAATCTTTGCCAACTTGTAGGTTCTTCCGCTCCATAAATCCCGGTCAGCGTGAAAAGTAACGCGCCTGCTGTCCCGCCCCGTCTCCTCCCAGAATTACGGCTCTTTGAATATGCAAATCAATATAAATAGCCCATAAGCTCAGTGTTCTGTGAAGATGTGAATTTCAGCGAATACCAAGAGGAGGCAAAGAAAAACATACTATTTGTTGGTTTAAACAGTGGAATAAACAACAAAAGGAAGTTGATAGAGTGACATAACGTGTCGGAGAAACTCGAAAGCTTAAGTTCACAAAGTCGCACAGTGCACAAAATAGAAAAAGTTGACAGAAATCAAAGTCGCCGTGAAAAGGCGAGTCGTAGCCCACTGTCTGAGTGTCATATGAAAGCTTATTAGGGTACAGAGAAAAAAGGCACACAGTGTGAAAAAAGCACGAAATGTCAACTTTAATCTCGTAGTTTATTTTTTCATTAAAGTAGAACATCATAAACTTCATCTTAAAATCATTTAATTTAATAGTTTCTCAAATCCCATCGTAACTAAAGTAGCACATTAAATGCTTTGTTTTGTATTTGATCTTCTATGTGCTCTGTGTGTGTAAATCACTATTCTTAAACAGGCTTTCTCTTCCTCCGTCAGGACACAGAATCCATTACGCAGAATCCAAGTATACGTGATATTTTCATGATGATAGGAGTTAAATCATGTTATTAAACATGGGAACATGGTGGCGCAGTGATTGTTCATGTCTTATGCAAGATGCTTGCTGCGCCATGCGTGACCTTCGATGAAATGCTTTACTACAGCAATATTGTCTTTTTCAAATGTACTAACCCCCAATTCCTGTCCTTACTTTTCTTCCTCTAAATACCCAATTGGCACACAATCAGCTTTGTAATAGACATTAAGCCATCTGTAAGCTTAGAACACAGATTCTTCAAAACTTTTAAGGAACACTGAAATATATTCGTTATGTTTAATTATTCTATTCATCTATTCTTCCAGTGTCGCGCCAGCCACAGCAAGAATACAGAGTGAGGCAAGAAAAAACGGTGAACGAAGCTCAAATTACTCGCTAGCGCTGCGCCACTGTGTAGTTAAAGTTTTATCTGTATAATATAATAAATATATTTTGCTGCATTTCATCTTAAAAATGATATCATCATCATATGTAAATATGCGCTTTATAAAGTGGCTCAAGTTGTGCAATATTATAACTGTATCATAAGTACAATTACCTCACTGAAACTTGCAAGTACAAACAGTTCTACAAGGAGCATTAATGGATTGACTGAGTGTGTGTATAGTTCTTGGGATGAAACTGTTTGTGAACCACGAGGTCCGAACAGGAAGGGCTCTGAAGCGTTGGTCGGATGAGACCAGTTCAAATAGCGAATGGCAGCGTGTGCTTGATGCTGTATAATGATAATTTTCTTTCCAATCAGCTGCTGTAGAGCTGTGATTCACATTCAGATACAGGGATATAAATACTCCGAGTGGTGTGGTGAGAGTAATATGGTCCGATGTGGCAACCCCTAATGGCAGCAGCTGAAAAAAGAAAAAGGTGGTGCAGTGAGGGTAGCAACGCTAAGGCAGTTATGGTATTTGGAATAGTTTGACCATTCCGTGGACCATTATATTGTTACAGGTTAATTACAATCAGATGCCTTAAACTAATAAACAATATGCAGTTAATTTCAGTGTATTTATAAAGCTGTGTCAGGGATGTGAATCTGAAAAAAAAAAATGGGAAACTACACAAGAACAGTAGCACTGCTTTGACGCTGGGTGCTGCCAGTCGGCAAAACCAAGCGCAGAACTTGCGTATGACAGGGTATTAGCTACCGTGTAAATGTTAGTAGCTTTACGCCAAGTTTAGGTTTTATACAACGTGAGTGGAAACATTCTTACGCAACATTTCTATGCGTACACACCGTTTATACATAAGGCCCCTGGAGCTGAGATAGAAGTTTATATTATTATAAAAATTAAGACAACTTAATTATTATACAGTATTATAAATAAAGGCATGAGGGTTGCCCTGGACATGACATAAGCTACATAGTGTCTGACGATGGATCCATGGATTTCATCCCGATACCTAATGGCAGTCAAGGGACCGTTGTCTTACCTGTAGCGGTCTGTGCATCTCCCTGTGGATATGCCTCCCCAGACTGACCATCCCTGAACCCACACCAAACCAATCATGCTGATCAATGTTACAGGCAGAATAACGTTCTCCACAGCTTCTCCAGACCCTTTCACATCTGTCACATGTGCTCAGGATGAACCTGCTTTCATCTGTGAAAAGCACAGCGTGCCAGTGGTGGACTGCCAATTCTGGTATTCTATGGCAAATGCCAATTGATCTCCACAGTGCCCACTAGAGGATGTCAGGCCCTCATGCCACCCTCATGAAGTTTGTTTCTGATTGTTTGCTTGTTTGCTCAGAGACATTCACACCAGTGGCCCGCCTGATGGAGATAATTTTGTATGTTCTGCCAGTGCTCATTCTGTTCCTCCAGTCCTTCTGATGGGTTAAGGATCTTCTCTGGCCCTGTCCAGGTCTCCTAGAATCTCTTCAATGCCCTTGAGACTGTGCTGGGAGACACAGAAAACCTTCTGGCATGGCACATATTGATGTGCCTGCCATCATGGAGAAGTTGGACTACCTGTGCCAGCTCTGTAGGGTCCAGGTATGGCCTCATGCTACCAGTAGTGACACTGACCGTAGCCAAATGCAAAACAAGTGACAAAACAGATGAAGACAGAAAAATGTCAGTGGCCTCCCTCCACCTGTTAAACCATTCATTCCTGTTTTGGGGGTCATCTCATTGCTGCCCCTCTAGTGCACCAAAGCAGCTGAAACTGCTGAACAAGCCCCTCTGCTACTTCACTGACCAGATCGATAGCCCAGAAGTTTCATTGACTTTATGCTATACTCTCATTAAAAAGGGTTCCTTTAATTCTTTTGAGC